>NC_064262.1:49071523-49351523 GCF_003254725.2 Canis lupus dingo | reverse complement strand
CTTGGAGACCTTGTTTTCTATTGGGGTGAGGGCACAGGCAGTGTCTAATAGTCTCGGGCACTGTAAGCCAAGTGAGATAAACACTGTGAAGAAGCATAATAGGGTTATGGGAGAAGGAGAGTGGTGGCTAGCGGAGGGAGGTGGTCAGAGAGCCTGTCACTGGGGGTACATTTGAATGTCTATTTTTTAATATTTTATTTATTTATTATTTATTCATGAGAGACAGAGACAGACAGACAGAGAGAGACAGAGACAGAGACACAAGCAGAGGGAGAAGCAGGCTCCATTCAGGGAGCCCGATGTGAGACTTGATCCTGGGTCTCCAGGATCACACACCCTAAGCCAAAGGTGTCGCTAAACTGCTGAGCCACCCGGGCTGCCCTGGGGGTACATTTGAATGCTCTGCTCCCCATCCCAGGCCAGGCGGCGAGGTGGCCTGTGTTTGTTACAAAGACCCCTCATCTGGTCCCTCCCGGCTAGTTTCTCCCGGGCAGCCCTGGGAGTACATGGGGGTCTTCAGGGACCCCTGTGTCTCTCCCCTAGTAGAGGCCTGGCCCCCAGTGGCTGCTGGCTCAGAAGGGTGCTGGCGTGTGTGGCCTCTGAGTGTGCTCGTGCCTGAGTGACATGTCTGAGGGTTCAGGGCAGCATCTCAGGGCAGGTTGACCTGGGGATTTGGAAGGTGGCAGATGGGGTAGGGAGAGGAAGGAGGCTGTCCCTGGCCAGTGACAGAGACTGAGGTGACCTGCCAGCCTCCTCCTAGTCACACTGGGCTGGCAGGCCAGATGCAGGGCCAGGCGTTTTGTTTGTCGAAGGGTTTGTCCCGTCCTGGTTCCTGTGCCTCTGTTTCCTCGGCACTCCCTCCCTCCCCATGGGCCGGAGCCCATGGCCATTGCACAGGCGGCCTCAGCCTGGCTGGTGATGCTGCCTTCACCCTATGGGCTGGCCTCACCCTCTGGGTTGTCTTGGGAGAACTAGCACCCTGTTCCTCCGTCCCCTTAGAGCTGGACTTAAAATTAGGGAGCTTTCCAGAAAGGCACTAGGGTCCCCAGAGTTCAGGAAGAAGGAGTCGATGTCCCTCCCTGTGTTTTGCTGGGCTCCCCTGACTTCGAATCCCCCGCCCCGCCCCCCGAGCCCTCCAGCTGATGCACTTGAGGTTCTCACCTTAGCCAGACAGCCTCTCTGTCCACAAAAACTGCTATGCTGCTGAGGAAAGAGGAAAGCTCCACCTAAACATTGATTCATCAATTGCTTGATTCATTCATTTATTTCATTTGCTGAGCTTGTTGTGCACTCCGTGAAGAACTGGGTGCAGAGCTGGCCTGCCATCGCAGTGTCCTAGCTCTACTGTTAAGTAAAAACTCAAGTCACCAGACCCTAAGGAATTCAAAACCGTTATTCAGACAAATCCCTCTATGCCCGTGTTTGTTGTAGCATGAATCACAGTTGTCAAGAGGCCCATCAGTGAATGGATGGAGGGTGCCTGACTGGCTCTGTCGGTGGGGCATGCAACTCTTGATCTCAGGGTTGAGTCAAGCCCCACATTGAGTGTAGAGATTACTTAAAAATCAAATCTAGGGCACCTGAGTGGCTCAGTCCGTTAAGCCTGTGACTCTTGATCTCAACTGAGGTCATGATCTGAGGGTATGGGACTGAGCCCTGTGTTAGCTCTGCCCTCAGCATGGAGTCTGGTTGAGATTCTCTCTCTCTCCCTCTGCCCCTCCCCCTACTTGTGTGTGCACTCTCTCTCAATAAATAAATAAAATTTTTAAAAAATTAAGTATTTATTTGACAGAAGGAGAGCACAGTGGGGGAACAGAAGGACAAGCAGGCTCCCCACTGAGCAGGGAGTTTGATGCGGGGCTTGATCCTGGGACCCCAGGATCATGACCAGAGCCAAAGGCAGATGCTCAACCAACTGAGCTACCCAGGCGCCCACCCCCCAAAAAATGAGCGAATGGATCAACAATGTGGTCCATCCATACTATGGAATATTATTTGGCCATAAAAAGGAATGAAGCTCTGATGTGTGCTCTGACATGAGCCTTGAAGCATTAATGTTCAGTGAAAGAAACCAGTCACCAGAGGCCATGTATTATAACTTCATTTGCCTGAACTATTCAGAACAGGCCAGTGGCCAGGGACAAAAGGATTCGTGGTTGCCAGGGGCTGGGGAGGAGGCACGGAGAGTGACTGCTTAATGGCTATAAGTTCTCCTTTGGGGCTGATGGAAATATTCTGGAACTAGATAGTGGTAGTGGTTGCCCAACAGTGTGAGTGTACTAAATGCTGCCGAATCACACACTCTAAGATGGTTAAGGGTTGATGCTACGTTCCGCGAATTTCATCTCAATTAAAAAAAACAAAAGCAAGTCAGCACGCTGTGTTTCATGCTTCTGCTCTGGCTTCAAATAAAAGTATTTACAGCCGTGTGTGTGTGTGTGTGTGTGTGTGTGTGTGTGTGTGTGTGTGGTGGGAGGCAGTGCAGTGCGGGAGTGAAGGGGAGAAACCTGCCCAGTGCTAACCCCTGCTCCTACAGGGGCATGAGGCTTCCCTCCCCGCAGCCCTGTGTGCAGGGGTGGAGCTGGCCTTCAGGCGGTGGGGAGGGTGCCTCCCCTTGGAGCTGCTCAGAAACAGAAGTTTCAGGATGGTGGGGAGAGCAGAGCCACCACTAGACCAGGTGGCTAGCAGGGGTCACCCGGGCAGGAGGGGAGACAGGCTCAGGGGCCACTTTGATCATAGGCCCATGGAATGATGACAAGGGTATCTGTGAAAGGAGGCCTGCTGGTATCCACGGAAGAGGTCACCCTATTCACTTGGTTATTAAAAGAATCCTCCTGTGCCCAGGTCATCCTTTGGTGAATGTCAGTCCGATCGGGCTGCTGTAACAAAAATGCTGTAGGCTGGGTGGCTTGTGAACAACAGACATTTATTTCTCACCATTCTGGAGGCTGGAAGCCTAAGATCAGGGCGCTGGCCGAGACAGCCTGCATCCTGGTTCATAGACCAAATTTTTTTGTTGTGTTCTCAGGGGCAGAAGGAAGAGGGAGCGCTCTCTAGGGCTATTTATTTATTTATTTATTTATTTATTTTAATATTTGTCCTTGCTCTCCATAATTTTCTTTTTTTTAAAGGATTTATTTATTCATGAAAGAGAGAGAGGCAGAGACACAGGCAGAGGGAGAAGCAGGCTCCATGCAGGGAGCCCAACGTGGGACTCAATCCCGGGTCTCCAGGATCACGCCCTGGGCCGAAGGCAGGCGCTAAACCCCTGAGCCACCCAGGGATTCCCTCTCTGGTCTTTTTTTTTTTTTTTTTTTTTTCTGGTCTTTTTATAAGTGCACTAATCCTGTCTACGGAGGCTCCAATGATCTCAGCACCTCCCCAAGTTCCTGCCTCCCAGGACCATTACTTTGGGGGTTAAGATTTCTTTCTTTTCTTTAAAAAAATTTTTTTTTAAATTTATTTATGATAGTCACAGTGAGAGAGAGAGAGGCAGAGACACAGGCAGAGGGAGAAGCAGGCTCCATGCACTGGGAGCCCGACGTGGGACTCGATCCCAGGTCCCCAGGATCGCGCCCCGGGCCAAAGGCAGGCGCCAAACTGCTGCGCCACCCAGGGATCCCTTTTCTTTTCTTTTCTTAATTTTTTTTTCCATTTATTTATGATAGTCACACACAGAGAGAGAGAGAGAGGCAGAGACACAGGCAGAGGGAGAAGCAGGCTCCATGCACCGGGAGCCCGACGTGGGATTCAATCCCGGGTCTCCAGGATCGCGCCCTGGGCCAAAGGCAGGCGCCAAACCGCTGCGCCACCCAGGGATCCCCCTCTTTTTTTAAAAAAAAATTAAGATTACTTATTTATTTGACAGAGAGAGTGGGGGGCTGGCAGAAGGAGGAGAGGCAGACTCTCTGCTGAGCAAGGAGCCCAACACAGGGCTCCATCCCAGAACCCCAAGATCATGGCCTTAGTCAAAGCAGACGCTTAACTGACTGAGCCACTGGGGCCCCATGGGGTTAGGATTTCAACGGATGGATCTGGGGGCAGATCTGGGGGCGGGGGACATAATCATTTAGACCACAGCGGTGCGCATTCGCTCGGGACACAAACACCTTCACTCTCTTTGCCTGTTCAGAGAGAAGTCTGTTCACACACCTCCTTCCCAGGCTTCCCCGTCACCAATCTTCCTATCCCTTCTCTTTCAAGTCACTGACCACCCAGCCAAACCACTGGCCACAGCCCACGAATCCGCATGGGATGGCACAGCGGCCGTTTCTCCTGCCAGCTAAAATGAGCAGCCAAGCCAGGTGCACTGCTGGGTGTTTGCCCACGGGGAGGGTTTCCTTTCACGACCACCCGTCCAGGGTGTCCTTCCAGGGTGTCCCGGGAGGGGATGTGGTGCCGCAGCTGCCCTGCTTTCAGGTGGCGTCTGCAACTCGGGCAGGACCATCTGTAACCCATGCCTGAATTTGCTCGTCCTTTTTTTTTTTTTTTTTTTTAAGATTTTATTTATTTACTCATGAGAGACCCACAGAGAGAGGCAGAGACACAGGCAGAGGGAGAAGCAGGCTCCCTGTGGGGAGCCCGATGTGGGACTCGATCCTGGGACTCCAGGATCATGCCCTGGGCCAAAGGCGGCACTAAACCCCTGAGCCACCTGGGCTGCCCAAACTGATCATAGGGAACTCACCATGAAGCTACAGGTGCAGGATGGGAGCGAGAAGGAGGCGTGGTGGGACGCTGTACCACATGACCTTTTGCTTATTACAATGTGTGCTTGTATTATCCTTATAATAACATTTACAAATATTTTTATTTATTTATCCATGAGAAACACAGAGAGAGAGGCAGAGACATAGGCAGAGGGAGAAGCAGGCTCCATGAAGGGAGCCCGATGTGGGACTCGATCTCGGGACCCTGGGATGACGCCCTGAGCCGGAGGCAGATGCTCAACCACTGAGCCACCTGGGCGTCCTGAATAATTACTTATTTTTAAAAACCTGGGTCATCCTTCCAGACTCCCTGATACGATATTAGAAAGAACCGATGTGGGGCGAGAGGTAGTGTTGGAACCATCCACAGCCTTGCTTTGCTAAATGCAGCCTGCTGCCCGTTTCTGCACAGCCTGCAAGTTGAGAATGGCCTTTTCATTTTTAAATGGTTGGGGAAAAAAAACCACGATGTGAAAATTATATGCAATTCCAATTTCGGTGTCCAAGGGAGCTGGAGGGACAGGACAGATGTTGTTTAAGGGTACAACCTGGCAAGGAAAAGAAACTAAGTCCCAGAGAATGAATGCACAGTACAGTGAATATAGACAATAATATTGTATTATAACCACCAGACTTGCTAAGAGATTAGAAGTCTTCATTATTCCAACTACTAAAAAGAAATGATAATTAGGTGATGCAATACAGGTGCTAATTATCGCTATAATGGCAATCATGTTACAATATTTAAATATATCAAATTAACGTGTTGTGCACCTTGAATTCACACAATATTGCGTGTCAAGTATATTTCAATAAAATAATTCAGTGTCCACAGATAAAGTTTAATTGATACACAGCTGCACTTACTCATTTACCTGTCACCTGTGGCTGCTTTTATTCCAAGTGGCAGAGTTGAATCATTGCAACAGTGACTGCCTGGTCCACGAAGCAGAAAATATTTCCTGCCTGGCCTTTTTGAGAAGTTTGCAAACCTCTGCTCCACGGGGCCTGGGAACCAAATGGCAACCTGCCTCGGGACTCGGGGCTTCCTGGGATGTTTCTTCATCCGCTCATGGAGCGACTATGGGACATACAGGAGACTGATAATCACACTGGGATGGGGGGTAAGGATGATCCCTCGGGGGCAGGGGACACCTGGGCCTTCAAAGTGGGGAGGGATTGAGCGCTGGGATGGGTAGGCTGGCGGTGGGCACAGCTGGGGGACATGGTCGTGGCTCTGCCCCTAGTTGGCAGACAGGCAGAGCCATCCCCACAGCCACATCCCACCTCACCAGCCACCGCATCCCATTCACCATCCCAGTGTTTTCCCCTTTCCTTGGCTTTTCCCTGCCCCTGCTCACTGTCCCGGCCTCACTGGGTGCTGTCAGCTGTCACTGCTTCAGGTCTGGAGGTATATCCTAGTGCAGCAAGTGAGCTTTCCTTCCCCTCTCTCCCTCCCTTCCTTCCTTTTCTTTCTTTCAACAAAATACATGTAACATTAAGTTAACCTTTATTTATTTTTGTTTTTGTTTTTTTTAAAGATTTATTTATTTATTTATTCAGAGAGAGAGAGAGAGAGAGAGAGGCAAAGGGAGAAGCAGGCTCCATGCAGGGAGCCCAACGTGGGACTCGATCCCGGGTCTCCAGGATCACACCCCGGGCTGCAGACGGCGCTAAACCGCTGCATCACCAGGGCTGCCCTAACCTTTATTTGTTTGTTTATTTTATTTTTATATTTTTATATTTTTTAAAGATTTTATTTATTTATTCATGAGACACAGAGAGAGAGAGAGAGGCAGAGACATAGGCAGAGAGAGAAGCCAGCTCCATTGCACGGAGCCTGATGCGGGACTCGATCCCGGGACCCCAGGGTCATGGCCTGAGCCAAAGGCAGATGCTCAACCACTGAGCCATCCAGGTGCCCCTTGTTTGTTTATTTAAGTGAGCTCTACACCCAATGTGGGACTTGAACTCATGACCTTGAGATCAAGATTTAAGACCCTCTACTAGCTGAGCCCAGCCAGTTGCTGCTAAATTAACTATTTTATTTATTTATTTATTTATTTCATTTTATTTCATTTCATTTATTTTTTTTAGAAAAAGAGAGCATGCACAAATGAGCAAGAGGGGTGGGGGAGGGCAGAGAGAGGGAGAGAGAGAATCCCAAGCTGACTCCATACTCAGCTTGTGGGGCTCGATCTCACAACCCCGAGATCATGACCTAGGCCAAAATCAGGGGTCGGGTGCTCAACCAACTGAGCCACCCAGGTGCCCCCTAAATTAACCATTTTAAAGGTTTATTTGTTTATTTTAGAGAGAGAAAGAGAGAGCATGGGAGGGGGGAGGGGCAGAGAAAGAATCTCAATTAGACTCCCTGCTGGGCACAGAGCCCCACACAGGGCTCCATCTCATGACCCTGAGGTCATGACCTGAGCCGAAACCAAGAGCCAGACGCTTAACTTACTAAGCCACCCAGGGGCTCCCGAATCAATCATTTTGAAATGGACGATTGCCTAGCATCTAGCGCACTCACCATGCTGCACAGCCACCTCGCCTTCCCATTGCCCCAAGAAACCCTGTAGCCATTAGCCACCACTCTCATCCCCGCCCTCCCAGCCCCCAATCTGTCCTCTGTCTCTGTGGATACTTTGCCTGTGCTGGACATTTCATATCGATGGAATCATGTATATGTGGTGTTTTGTGTCTAATTCTTTTAGTTGGCATGTTTTCGAGATTCATCTATGTCATAGCATGAATCAAAACTTTGTTCCTTTTATGGCTAGACCACAGTCTGTCTATCCATTCATCCATTGCTGGACGTGGGTTGTTTCCCCCTTAGCCAATGACCTTTGTGTGTGTGTGTGTGTGTGTGTGTGTGTGTGTGTGTGTGTTAAATATACATAATATGAAATTTACCATTGTATAACTATTTTTACTTTTAAAAATTGTCATGGAGCAGCCTGGGTGGCTCAGCGGTTTAGCGCCACCTTCAGCCCAGGGCCTGATCCTGGAGACCCGGAATCGGGTCCCAGGTCGGGCTCCCTGCATGGGGCCTGCTTCTCCCTCTGCCTGTGTCTCTGATGAATAAATAAATAAAATCTTTTAAAAAAATTGTCATAAAAGACACATAAGATCTACCATTTTAACCATTCTTAAGTGAAGATTCTGTGGCTTTGCATACATTTACATTGTCATGCAGCCATCACCACCATCCATCTCCAGAACTTTCTCATCTTCCCAAATGGAACCTCTGATCCCATGAAACACTAACTCCTCTTTCCCTCCCTCAGCCCCTGGTAATCACTGATCTGCTTTCTGTCTGTTAGTCAGTGAGCTTTTACAAATGGACGTCTGAGCATGCCAGCTCTCCTGAGCCTTCAGTGGCTCCCTGCTGCCCTCAGGATAAAGACCAAATAGATGCACTTTGCATATTGGTCCTCTCAATTTGTTCCTCCTCAGTCTCATGGACACCTTTCCTTCCCCTTCTGAGGAAGGTTGGCCTCTATTACTCAGGACTGCTTCCTCACAACATATGTCCAGTTATAATTCATTATTTCACTATGCTTTTTCTTTTGGTTTGTTGATGTAGGTCTCTAGATATGCTCCCTGCCTCCTCCACCCGACTGGAGGGTATGGGCAGGGCCCATCGTACTCACTACTGTGTATCTCTTGCTCCTGAGCCTGTGCCTGACACATAGCTGGTGCTCAGCATAGTGTAGAAGGAATGGCAGAAAGTGCACGCGTGGGAGGGCTAAAGGGGTGGTCAGCTGCCCAGGGTGGTGGGTGGACCGAGGCCGGAGGTGATGCCAAGAGGCTCTGGGTGGATGTGGGGTGCTCACGGGCTGCAGGTTGGGTGGGTGCATGAGCAGAGAGCAGGGCTAGCTAGCTGGGTGGAGGAAGCAGAGGAGAAGCAGGGGGCATGGAGAGGTGAACCTCCCCCCCCCACCGGACGGAAGTACAGCCCAGAAGTGGAGTCTGGTGGAGGTGGTACCGGGAAGGCAGGTGAGTGATGCTGTTGTATCCGTGGCCACCCTGCACGTGAGGGGCCAATCTGGGGCTGGAGCCCTATGAGGAGGTCCTGGTGTCCTCGATGAGAGGGAAGTTCCTGGGGCCGGCTTGACCCACTTCAGCTGGGGGCATCTGCACAATTTGTAATTTCTCGGGCCCAGCTTTGGCCAAAGGAGAGAGGCCTGTTTCAAGCCGGACTTGGCTTTCCCCCAACTGGCTGGCCTCCTTCTGCCTGATGCTAAATGCCGGCTTGTCACAGTGTCTGCATGCACGCACACGCCTGCACCTCTCCGGGGGGTGTGTTTGCAGGGCTAGGGGCAGGAGGGGGGCGGTATCTCTTAGCCAGCCAGCGGCCATACCCCACGCCTGTGTCCGCCCCACGCTTCTTTTTATATCTCACATTTACAGGGAGCCTAAAACATCTGAGCCCATGAGGGAAGGGGCGGCAAGGCGGCGGGGGGGCGGGGGACGTCTGAACCCAGCGTGGAGGGAGGCTGGCTGGGTCAGGGGCGGCCACTGGCTTCCTTCCATCAGTCCCGAAGCATCAGATGGTGCTGAGCTATATTTAAAGGCTGCTTTCTCCGCCTCCACTGCGGGGTCCTCACCAGGATGAATGAGTCAGAAGGAGGCCTGGTGTGGCCCCGAGGCCTGGCCGGGTGTCCCCAAGAAGCAATCCTGTAGCGGCCTCGGCTGGCTCCCTGTTGACCTGAGGTCCCCCTGCCCAGGCTTCCTGCCCTGGCCCTGCACCAGGTGAGAAGCCCAGTGGATGACCCCCGACTCAGGGGAACCCCCAGGCAGCTAAGGGAGGCCAGCAGTGGCTCCCTGGCCTTCTGCAGTGGCCTTTGCAGCCAGCAATTCCTGTGGGATTCCCAAGGCCCCTGCAGCCCCATTCTCTTGCTTTACAGCATCATCACGTGCTGCTGTGGTTGTCAGCATGCACACATACCCTTCCTATTTCGCTCCTATTTTATTTTATTTTATTTTATTTTATTTATTTTATTTTATTTAATTTTAATTTTATTTTATTTTTCAGTAAAATGTAGCAGGTTATTGTATTAGAAAGAACACTGGATGCAAAATCAAATAGCTATAAGTTTGAATTTTGGCTCCCCACTTACAAATCTGGTAACTACATAAGAATCTCTATATACAAATTCTTTTTTAAAAAATACTTTTTCTGGGATCCCTGGGTGGCGCAGCAGTTTAGCGCCTGCCTTTGGCCCAGGGCGCGATCCTGGAGACCCGGGATTGAATCCCACGTCGGGCTCCCAGTGCATGGAGCCTGCTTCTCCCTCTGCCTGTGTCTCTGCCTCTCTCTCTCTCTCTCTGTGTGTGACCATCATAAATAAATAAAAATTAAAAAAATAAAAATAAATAAAAAATACTTTTTCTTATTGGAGTTCAATTTGCCAACATATAGCATAACACCCAGTGCTCATCCCCTCAAGTGCCCCCCTCAGTACCCGTCACCCAGTCACCCCAACCCCCTGCCCACCTCCTTTTCCACCACCCCTTGTTTGTTTCCCAGTCGCTCCTATTTTATTGATGACAAGGCTGAGGTCCCAGGTTGGGATGGATCTTAGCTCCGGCTGCTATAACAAAATACCACAGACCGAGCGCTTCTAAGCAGCATTTATTTTGCACAGTTTTGGAGGCTGGAAGTCCAAGATCAGCATGCCAGCAGGTGAAGTATGTGGTGAGAGCTCTCTCCCTGGTTCATAGATGGTATCTTCTTGCTGTGTCCCCACTAGGTAGTAGGGCCGAGGGAGCTCTCTGGGGCTTCCTTTATAAGGGCACCGCTCCCATTCACGAGGGCTCTCTCCCTCATGACCTCCCAAAGGCCCCCTCATAATACCATCACCTTGGGGGTAAGGGCAGTCAACATATGAACTGGGTGGGGGTGTGTGTGTGCAGACATAAACATTCATAGCAGGATGTGTGCGTGTGTGGGTGAGGGAGCCGTGGAATGATGGGCAGATTGTGGCAGGGATTGGAGGGTGCAGTCTGTACCCTCCCTAACTATGCAGGCATCACCGACCTCACCGCAGCACCAAGTCCACAGATGGGTAGGATCCTGTACCGGACACTCATGGGCAGTGGACGGGGTGGCCACCCGGGCACAACAGAGCTCAAGGATGATCCCAGAAAGGCTCCTGGGTGGCTCAGTTGGTTAAGTGGCTGCCTTTGGCTCAGGTCATGATCCCAGAGTCCTGGAAATAGAGCCCTGCATTGGGCTCCCTGCTCAGTGGGGAGCCTGCCTCTCCTTCTCCTCTCACTGCCCCTGCTCGTGCTCTAGCTCCCTCTCCCAAATAAATAAAATATATTTTTTAATTTTTTAAAAGGTTTTATTTATTCATGAGAGACACACAGAGAGAGGCAGAGACACAGGCAGAAGGAGAAGCAGGCTCCATGCACCGGGAGCCCGACGTGGGACTCGATCCAGGGTCTCCAGGATCACATCCTGACCTGAGCCAAAGGCAGATGCTTAACCGCTGAGCCACTCAGGTGTTCCGAATATTTTTTTAAATAAAGATTTTGCTTATTTTTAAAATTTATTTATGATAGTCACAGAGAGAGAGAGAGAGAGAGAGAGAGGCAGAGACACAGGTAGAGGGAGAAGCAGGCTCCATGCACCGGGAGCCCGATGTGGGATTCGATCCCGGGTCTCCAGGATCGCGCCCTGGGCCAAAGGCAGGCGCCAAACTGCTGCACCACCCAGGGATCCCGATTTTGCTCATTTTTATTCATGAGAGACACACAGAGAGAGGCAGAGAGATAGGCAGAGGGAGAAGCAGGCTCCCTACGGGGAGCCCGACGTGGGACTCGATCTCCAGGATCACCCCAGGATCACGCCCTGAGCCAAAGGCAGATGCTCAAGCACTGAGCCACCCAGGCATCCCAAATAAATAAAATCTTAAAAAAAAAAAAAAAAAAGAAACTTACAAGGAAAAGAGTGTAAGTGATAGCAATGATACTTATATTGGTTACATGTTGAAATGATTTTATTAGGATTTGTTGCATTAAATGAATGTATTATTCAAAATAATTTCACCATCCTCAAAAAGCTACACAAAGGGGGATCCTAGAACCCAGAAATTCCTACTCCTAGGTATATGCCCCAAATAATTGAAAACAGGCGGTCAGATAAATACTTGTACACAGCAGCATTATTCACAACAGCCAAAAGGCAGAAGCATCCCAGATGTCCATCAACAAAGGAACGGATACACGAAATGTGGTGGGTCCCCACTGTGGAATATTCTTCAGCCCTACAGAGGCATGGAGTCCTGATACATGCCACAGCGTGAGTCTGTCTTGAAGATATTATGCTCCGTGAAAAAGAGCTAGGCTAAAAAGTCACATATTGTATGATCCCATCCACATGAAATACCCAGAATAAGCAATTCAGTAGAAACAGAAAGTAGATTGGTGGTTGCCAGGGGCTGAGCAAGGAGGATGGGGAGTGACTGCTCATGGGGACAGGATTTATTTTGAAACTAGACAAAGGTGATAGTTGCATAATATTGTGAATGTACTAAGTGCCATGGACTTGAACACTATTTATTTATTCAAGCATAAGTTCTGTGAACCTCATACAGTTCACCTTTTAAAGGTTTTTTTTTTTTTAAGATTTTATTTATTTATTCATGAGAGACACAGAGAGAGAGGCAGAGACATAGGCAGAGGGAGAAGCAGGCTCCCTGCAGGGAGCCCGATGTGGGACTCGATCCCAGGACCCTGGGATCACGCCCTGAGCCAAAGGCAGACGCCCAACCACTAAGCCACCCAGGCGTCCCCCTTTTAAAGATTTTATTTATTTGTTTGAGAGAGAGAGAAGCAGAGTCTGAGAGGGGCAGGGGGGGAGCAGAGGGAGAGGGAGAAGGGGGCTCCTCCCTGAGCAGGGAGCCTGATGATGTGGAACTCGATTCCAGGACCCTGGGATCATGACTTGAGCCAAAGGCAGATGCTTAACCGACTGAGCCACCCAGGCACCCCGGAATTGAACACTTTACATGGTTAGTTTTATGTTATGTGAGTTTCACCTCAACTTGAAAACCCAAAACAAAAATTCACCTGTTCTTTTTTTTACTTTCTTTAATGTGGAGACCTAAGACTGAAGCGTGGCTCTTCGTACAGGTTGCTGTTGGACTGTCGGTCTAGAACCACTGTGCCTCCAGGGGAATCCAGTCACACCTGCTTCCTCTGCCCGCCAGGTGAAAACCCCACAGGACCCTGCTGACCCCCGAAAGCAGGGCGGGGAGGAGGTGTAGTCAGGGGAGCTGAGGTCAGGAGAAGGGCTGAGCCTGTCCACCACCACCGCCACCCACCCCACCCCCGCCCAGCCCCGGGGACTTTCGATTGTCTTCCGTGGTGGGGAGGGGTGGTGGGTAGAGATTGGTGCAAAGCTTGAGTCACCTTGGACTTTTGGCCACCTGAAGTTCAAAGACCTGGAGACTGTTGTTCCTGGTTGTTGGCTTCATGGTTTGCATCCCCAGTGGTCCTGGTGGCAAAGAGGCAGCACTTGGGAGTGGTTAGGATGAGATGACAAGAGAAACAGAAAAGGGGTCATGGCATGATGGATGGGGCGAGAGGTCACTAGGTTCCAGCCAGGAGGGGCGAGTCGTCACCCTGTGGGAGGCACCAGGCGGGGCTGGCTGGAGACAATCCAGCTGGGTGCGTTTTTGAGGTTCACCTTTTCCCCCCATGTGACTTTGGGCAGGATCTTGGGCAATTGATTGAATCTTTCTCTTTTATTTTATTTTTATTTTTTTATTTTTTTTAAATGTATTTTTGATTAAAAAAATTTTTTTGATTGAACCTTTCTGACGCTTATTTTCTTTTGTTCTTTTTTTCTTTCTTCTTCTTCTTCTTCTTCTTCTTCTTCTTCTTCTTCTTCTTCTTCTTCTTCTTCTTCTTCTCCTTCTTCTCCTTCTTCTTCTTCTTCTTTTTTTTTTTGACTCTTATTTTTCTGATCTGCAAGTGCCTTCCTCAGCTTCTCCTTTTAGCTAGCCCCTCCTCGCGCTACTGCTCCCGCAGCTCCTCTCCCGCCCTCGGGCCTCCCCCTGGGCTCCTCCTGAGAAAGTGGAGGCAGAAACAAGGAGACCCACGGGGCCTCCAGCTCCAGCCAGCCTCTCTGGCTCCTGAGTGCTGGGTCTTCCTGAGCCCGCGGCTCTGCGGCTCTGCGTAGTCGTTAGAAGGTTCTTCCCTTAGCGCCGCCGGGTATTTACATCCGTGACGTCCTCGTTGGTGCAGCTTCTGTCTCTGGAGCCGGGAGTAGGGGTACTCTAAGCTCCCAGCCCAGGGCCTCTACTCCTGGCTGCACCCCCAGGTTCCCGGAGGAGTCACCCCCCCCCACCCACGCCTGAGCCATTTGCCCTATGGCCTCTAGGTGGCGCTGCCTGTCTGGTGCACCTTGACTCCTGTGGGGGCAACGTTTGCTCAACCAAATGCTCCTCTTGGGTCTCCTTGGGGGCGGGAGCCGGCGCTGGAGTTGGGGACACCGCCTTGAATGAGCCCAGGCCTCGGTTTTGGGGCGCTCTGAGTCCCATTTGGTTATCCAGTCGATTATTATAATGTGATCTTTGATCCTATAGGGAAATGTGGGACTCTTTTTTTTAAGACATCTAGGTGCCTTAAGCACTGTTTCTGGGGCACCTGGGTGGCTCAGTTGGTTGAGAGTCTGCCTTCGGCCCAGGTCATGACCTCCGGGTCCTGGGATGGAGCCCCATGTGGGGTTCCCGCCTCAGTGGGGAGCCTGCTTCTCCCTCTCCTGCCATTCCTCCTGCTTGTGCTTGCTCTCTCAAATAAATAAAATATTAAAAAAAAACAAAAACTATTTCCACATTGAAAAAGCAGGGACACCTGGGTGACTCAATGATTGAGCATCTGCCTTCAGCTCAGGTTGTGATCCCGGGGTCTTGGGATCGAGTCTAGTATCAGGCTCCCCATGGGGAGCCTGCTTCTCCTTCTGCCTATGTCTCTGCCTCTCTCTTTATGTCTTTCATGAAAAAATAAGTAAAATCTAAAAAAAAATTGAAAAACCGATCATGTATTTTGGAGAATTAATTCAGTACGATATCAAAGTCTACACAGCTCTCTGTGGAAGTAACCACTGTCCGCAGCTGGCTGTGCATCTCCCCAGATCATTTTCTACAGAGGAAATGTAGTCTTGGAGGCTGTGTTGTGCACGGTGAGGCCCCTTTCTCATGTTTAAGGGCTGGAGCCGGGTGGGGGGGATGGGGGGGCCTGAGCAGAACTGTGTGGGAGGCTGGGAGGGGGCCTCGAGCTCTGGGAAGCTCACAGGGCCCGGGGTGGTGGGCACGTGGGGAAGACTGCCAAGGGGCTCGGGCTGCTATTCTGGGCAGGGACAGGAGGCCAGATGGAACGTGGGTGTCACGTTTAGCAGATGGGGCTGTCGTGGCAGATCCAGGGCAGGGGTGGAATGAGAACGGTTCCGTGTCCACCCCCTCTGAAGACTCTACTCCGGCCAGCAGTCCCCGTCCCCTCATCCTCCCCAGCGATATCCCTGAGCCCTCAGCAGGTGCTCAGCTGTCTGAGTCCGCTCGGGCTGCTCCAACAGAAAACCATAGTATAAGTAACAAATAGTTATTGCTCACAGTTCTGGAGGCTGCAAGTCTAGGGCCAAGGTGCCAGCGGATTGGGCATCTGGTGAGGTCCGCTTGCCTCCTTAGTCACGGACACCACCTTCTTGCTGTATCCTCATGTTCTGGAAGGGGTGAGAGCTCTCCTGGGTCTCTTTTACGGGGGCACTAATTCCATTCATAAGGGCTCCACCCTCATCACCTAATCACACCCCAAAGGCCCCACCTCCAAACACCACCACACTGGGAATGAGATCACAACATAAGAATTTGGGGGGATACAAGTGTTCAGTCCCTAGCAATGGGCAACACTGGCAAGCGTATGGGTGATGCCTCATCCCAGGAATTGTGTACCTGAGACACAGGCTCAGGGTGAAGTCGGTTCCTGTAGGACCCACAGTGAGTGACCTCTAATGACTAGGTCTGTCTGGTGACCAGTCCCATCCTGAAGCTACCTGGGGGGCCCACTCTAAGTCACCTCCTTGGCATAAACTCAGGTGTGATCTAAAGAAGCTCCTTATGGGGGTGCCTGGCTGGCTCAGCAGGTGGAACGTGTGACTCTTGATCTCAGGGTTGTGAGTTCCAGCCCAATGTTGGGTGTAGAGATGACTTAAAAATAAAATCTTTAAAAAACAAAGAGGGGAGCCCTTATGAATAAGACACTCCTCTGACTTAGGAAATTCCAAGGGTTTTAGGAGCTACTAGGAACTGGGGACAGAGACCAAATATATTTCTTATTAAACCACAGGGACCTTATTTGGAAATCGGATCTTTGCAGATGTAATTAAGGTAAGGACGGAGATGAGATCATACTGGATTGCGGGGGGGAGGGGGTGGCGAGCAGTGCTAAATCCAGTGGATGTGTCCTCCTGAGAGACAGAAGAGGACATCCAGAGACACAGGGACAAGGCCAGGTGAAGACAGAGGCCGAGATTGTGGGGACATAGCCACAAGCCAAGGAACACTGGAGGGCTGCCAGCAGCCACCGAAGCTGGATGAGAGCTATGGACAGAGTCTCCCCCAGAGGCTTCAGTGGGAGCCGACTCTGACAACACCCTGATTTCAGGACTTCTTGCCTCCCGGTGTAAAGCAATACATTTCTGTTGTTCTAAGCCACTCGGTCTGTAACTTGTTACATCGATCTTAGGAGAGTAATTTTGCTACTATTTCTTTAAATTCTTTTAAGCCATCTGTTTTCCTTTTTTCTTTTTTTACTTATATGTTTTATCACTCTAAGCCCCAGGCTCGGTAAGGTACTTGGTTCACTGTGCTGGTGAGGCTTTTTCAAATGCACGGTGACGTGAGCACAGCCTCCCAGCTGAGCGTACTTGTCCCTTTCCTCCGCCTTCTGGATGTTTCCTTAAAATCAGGCCTTCCCCTCAATGCTGTGCAGAGTTTCTGAGGACCAGTAGTCCTCCTCCTGGGGTGCTCGGGTTGGCGCCCACACGCGGATCTGGCTTTCCTGCAAGTCTTCAAGCCGAGCGCTGTCACCCATCGGCACCCCGCCAGTCCTGTGACGCAGCTGAGGGGGGTCAGATGTGCCACCCCCAAATATGCCACTTTAGCAAAAGGATTATTTTGAGCCGCAGGCAAGTGAGATGCAGAAGAATTCTCTGTCCTCCCCTTTGCTACCGAAAAGCAGGGCATACATTTTCCTTTTAAGAAAGTGACATAAATTTCTTTTTGAAGGTGTCCCCTTTTCTCCTGTATCAGGAAGGGAAGTGACTCATCACTGAAGATGGAGAGGCACCAAAACGAGTCTGTATCAACAAACCTTATGAAAATAACCCTTTTCCATTAGTTTCCACCAGACATTTCCTAGTCATTTCCCCACAGTTTATCAGCTCCGGAAGCCCAAACCCCTTTTCTTTGTTAAAATGGTATATAAACCCCTGAGTCTAATCACTTCTTTGAATTTCACTGCTTTTCTTATGCATGTAAATATTAACAGAAGTTGTCTGCCTCCCTCCCCACCCCCATTAGTCTGTCATTTGTTAGCTTAATTCACAGGGCCGAGTCACTGCATCTAAGAGGGTAGAGGAAATGTTTTGCCTCCCTGACAAAGTGGTAGGTCCCCATTTCGAGGACAGAACAATGAGGCTCAGAACAAGCAGTTCCTTGAAGCCCTGAGGACTCATCTGTAATAAGCCTGGGTCTCTCAGACTGTTGCCCCCAGGAGGGGAGCCACCTTTGCATGGCAGGCTTGGCTTCCAGAGTCTCTATTTCCTTGCCCCTTCCTCAGCCTTCTAGATGTTGTGGCTAAGACCAGGGATTGGGGGCTTTTGTGAGACTAGGGCTTAAGCCAAGCCACCCCCTGCCTCTTCCTCTCCTGATTCCCTCACTCTGAGTCTCACAGGCAGTTTACAGTTGCTCCAGTCTGAAAGTGTTGGGGAGGCCTGGGGTTCAGCCTCCTGGCACTCAGCCACAGGTTCGGCCTTTTGAGTCCAGGGGTTGTGGGGAGCTCTGGCAGAGGGCCTGTTCCCTCGTGGACAGATAGCTGCGGCTTCCCGGCTCCAGATGGGCCCACGTGCTCCTGAATAGCTTCAGCACCATGGGAGGTGGACCTCTGCCAGAGGCCAGCCCGGCCTGGGGCGGGCAGCTGGTCTAGAAGCCTGCAGGGGTTGTGATTGGCCAAACTGCCTGGGTAGGAAGTCAAAACCCTCTATTTAGCTTTTGGCTGGACTGGTCACTTCCTGGATGCCATGATTACAGAAGGAGCTCTGCCTGCCTTGCCATTTGGAGTCTCTCAGCCTTCTTTGCCCCAGGTAAGCTCGAGGGTTGGGGTCTGGAGCAAGGCCTGTCAAACTTTCTGCTTTGGTGCTATGGTAATAATGCCAGTAGTAAATAATTACTCACTCTGGGACAGGTGAGGTTCTGAGAACAGCAGTTCTCAAAGGGGTCCAGGCCCTTGGGGGCTGTTGAAATCATTCCAGGAAGCCCATAAGGCCAAACTATTTTTATAATAATATTAAGATGTCCTGTGCCTTTAATACTTTCATTCTCTCACATGTGTACGGCCGAGTTTCCAGAAGATATGGGCTATTGCAACAAGCTGAATGCAGAAACAGATGTGAGAATCTAGCTGTCTTCTGTAAGCTGACATTAATGAGGTGCAAAAATGTAAAACAAAGCCTCTCTTTTCATGGAGGTTTTTTTTTTTTTTGAAAGCTTGGTTATTTTTCATTAAAAATATTGTTACTATTAGGCTTCTTTTACTTTATTTTTTTAATGTTAGGTTTATTGTTGATGGTGATTTAAAAACTAATGCATAGTTTAAAAAATTCTGTTTTAATTTCTAAATGGTAAGTATCAGTATCTATAATCCACATAACTAGATATGCTTTGGGGTCCTCAATAATTTTTTTTCCCTAAGAATGTAAAGGGATGGGGCGCCTAGGGGGTTCAGTTGGTTAAGAGTTCGACTCTTGATTTTGGGTCAGGTCATGATCTCAGATTCATGGGTCCCAGCCTCGTGTCAGGCTTCAGGCTTAATGTCCCTCTCCCTCTGTTCTGTCCCCTGCTCTATCTCTGTCTCTGTCCCTCTCTCTCTTAAATAAATAAATAAATAAATAAATTCTTTAAAAAAAAAGAGAATACAAAGAAGTGCTGACACCAAAATGTTTGGGAATTACTGATATAGGACAAGGCCTCCTCTGGCCCACTGTCTGTATTTATAAATAAAGTTTTATTGGAACACAGCCATGTTCACTAGTTAACATATTTTCCCTGGCTGCTTTCCTGGTACAACGGCAGAGTTGAAGAGTTGCAACAGAGACTATGTGGGTCACAAAGCTGAAAATATTACTCTGGTCCTTTAAGGGAAAGTTTGTTGGCGGCTGATGTAGAATAATGCATTTAATTTTCATATGCAGTCTTTATTATCATTTCTATTTTACAGATGGAAAAACAGAGGCACAGAGAGGTTAAGTCACTTTCCTAAGATCACATAGTCAGTGAGACTGGAGCTGAGGTGGTGGGAGTGGTTCTAGGGAGGGTGGTGGTGCCGAGCTCCTCAGGGTCCAGTGACTGACCCAAAAGTCTGTGGTTAGTTTCCTGCTGCCTGGCCTCTGATTTTCCTTCTCCGGTACCCTGATATTCCTTGAGGACCATCCCCTTCTCCGTGTCTGCAGATTTTGTGGGCTTCTCTGAAGCCCTTTCTAGGGAGAACCAGGAGCTGCCCTTACAGATCAAAGAGAGGCCTTTTAGCTCAACCTGAACAAGGGCTTATAAGCGGCCTTTTGCTCACCTGAATCAACACAGTCTTCTGACCTCCTAGTCTCACGGACTACAATTTTGTAGCTCTTGCCCATATTCACAGAAGCATTCACAGAATAGGCAAGGAGGTGAGGCCTGGGGATGGGAGGCAGGGTGGGAGTCTTCTACCATCTTCATCTGTGGGGCAGCTTCCGTAAGGCTGGAGTGGGAGCGTGTGGCAGGTGCACTGGGTGGGTTTGAAGGTGGAGGGAGGCTAGGTTATCAGTCCCTTTGTATGAACTTCACCTTTATCTGTACCTCAGATACATTGCCTGCATCTTAAGCTGGCCATGGCCATCCCCTGCCACCCACGGGTGGGCTGCTCTGACCTTTGACCTCTAGGACTCCCCACCAGCTGCCAGGGTATTTTCGATAGGAGTTCTGCTAATGTTTGGGGCCTCACAGGTGCTCCCTGGGGTCTCACTTGCCTGATCATACAGGACGGTCAAGGGGGCACCTGGGTGGCTCAGCGGTTGAGTGTCTGCCTTTGGCTCAGGTTATGATACCAGGGTCCTGGGATCGAGTCCCGCATCGGGCTCCCTGCAGGGAGCCTGCTTCTCCCTCTGCCTATGTCTTTGCCTTTCTCTCTGTGTCTCTCATGAATAAATAAAGAAAAAAATTTTTTTAAAGGACGGTCATTCGAAGATGGTTTATCTTCCAGGATGGTTACTTTAAGGTAGAACTTGGTTGGCGGGCAGACTGCAGGAGACCTGGGTGCTTGAGGGCGGAGGCATGGGGTGGCGGTGGGGTCCACTGCTCTGCCTTCCAGCCGGGACAGCTGGCAAGGACCTGGATAACATCTTTGGCCTTGGCTTTCTTGGGCTTGTTAAGGCAGTCAGGATTTCTAGAGCTCTGGACACTAAGCTTGGTGAGGAACAGAGCTTGTCTGCCTTGTTCTTTGCTGGGTCTGGAGCGACACTCAGACATGGCAAAGACTGGATGATTAGAGTCACAGCTTCCTTGGCTACTTTCAAACACTTTCAAAGGGCCTCCTTCCACCATTCCCCCAAAAGAGACCTGGGGAGCACTTTGCAGAGGGATAAAGACCAGTCCAATCAAAAGCCCTTTGATTCAACTTTTTTATTTTTTTTTTCTTTTTGAATGTCATGCAGTAATTCACAGTCCCAAGCCCACAGTTTTCAAACAAGGTAGGAAAAAGGAAAAAAGAAGCAAAGGAAATCGGTGGTGGTGGTGGTTTTTTTTTTTTTTTCTTTTGTTATTTCAAGCAGGACCAAATGTCAGAAAAAATGCTTCTTTTCTCAATCATTAATTTTTTTGTCCTTTTTAAAATTGTTTATTTTTTTTTAAATTGATTTCTGCAGGCAGTAATAGTAGGGTTTGGTATAACCAGCAAGCACTCCTGTGTGTGTCTGAGAACGTGTGTGGGGTATGAGTGTCTGGTGGAGGTCTGTGTGGGACGCTGGGTTTCGGCTTCACTTCCCGCTTCTCCGCCACACACGGGCCACCAGCTCGCGTTCACCAGGGAAAGGAAAGATTCGATTGAGATGATAAAACTCATCAATAGAAGCGATTTTTTTTCTCCCCGTTTTTCTTTTAAAAATGTTTTTTTTTTTTTTTTTAAATTTTCCATTTTCCCCAAGGTTCTCCAAAAATGGCTGAGTTAATTCGAATCCCTTGGCTGTGTGGTTTGTCTGCCCCCGAGGGCACCCCACCTCCCGACCCCGTGGGGGGAGGAGGGGGGTCGGGGTTGGGTGGGGGGCGCATCACTGCCCAGGAGCGGCTTTTTTGTTGTTTTTTTGTTTTTGTTTTTGTTTTTGTTTTTTTCCTGGCCGAGGGTCTTTGCGGGACACCCTGGTGTGTCCGGGTCCTGGGGACTCCCTCCAGAGTCCGGGGTCGTCCGGCAGGTCCTCTCCCGGGCCCTCCCGGGCCTCCCCCGTGTGCTGGGCAGGTGGCAGCGAGGTGGCCCCGCGGCCCGTGCGCGGCTCCTCCCCGTGGGGCGTGTGCGTGGGGTGCGTGGGGGGGGCCGGGCGGGCGCAGGTGCCACCTCGCCCGGGCTTAGCACCAGTCGTCGTCGTCGGTCTCGCTGTAGGCTTCGTGCAGGCCTTTCCGGGAGCCCGGCCCGCGGGGCCTGGCCAGTCCGTGGGCCAGGTAGTAGCCGTTGGGGAGTCGCCGGCCGTGCCGGGAAGGCGAGGCGCAGGCCGGGCCCGGGGCCCGGGGAGTCCTGGGCGAGCACGCGTGTCGCGCGGGGGGCGGCGCGTCGTAGGCCGCGGCCCGGGGCTCCTCCCCGCCGCCGCCCCCGGGGCCCTCGGCCTCGTCGTAGTCGGAGCCCCGGTAGTAGCCGTGGTGCCGGGGCCCGGGGGGGCCCTCGGACGCGTGCGCGCCCGACGCCGGCCACCGCGCCCCGCCGTGGCGACACGCCCGGGGGGACTCGCTCCGGGCCGCGCCCAGGCCCCGCCGCTCCATCGCGGGCGAGCGGCCGCTGCCGAGGCCCCCCGCGGGCGGCCGCTCCCCGGCCAGAGGCTCGGTCGCGGTCGCGGGGCCCGGGTACCTCCGCGGGCCGCTGGGGGCCGCCCGGCCCGGCCGCGCCGGCTGCTGCTGCTGCTGCTGCTGCTGCTGCTGCTGCGGGGGCCCCGAGCCGCCGGCCTTACGGATCACGGGGGAATAGGACACGTGTGGCCGGGGGGTGGAGGGGGTCTGGGGGAGCTGGCGGCGTCCCCGCCGCGGAGTGCTGGTACCAGATGTTGAGGGGGCTGGGCTTCCACTTACGGAACTACTGCCCTACACGAAAATTGAAACAAAGGAAATCAAAAAAAAAGATACAACAAAATCAACCAGAAGGAGACGGAGGAGACACAGAGGACGGGAGGGAGAGAGGGAGGGGGCAAAGGAAGACCAAAGGGGACGGGGAGGGACCGGGAGGAGGAGAGGGGGACACGGGACATTTGAATGGAAAAAAAGGAGAAAAGCAACAGCCACAGAGAGGAGGAGGGAGAGGAGGGGGGAGGGGGAGGAGGAGGGGGAGGGGAGGAGGGAGAGACAAGGAGGGAGGGGAAGTCGAAAACCAACACAACAAAGTGAAAAGAGAAATGAGAAATGGAGTTTTGTAAGTTTCGGGGTTAAATAGCAGAAGTTTCAAAAATTACTCACAGGCGTCCAGAGGACAGAAATCATAATCGAAACAAAAACGGAAGCTGGGTTAAAGGAAAGCAAAAGGCAGCAGGCAGCCGGCGGGGGCGCGGGAGCCGTAAGGACTGCGCTGGCCAGAAACTCAAACGTGATCCACAACCAAAGAGGAAGCAGCTGCGGGGCAGGGGAGGGGGTGGCAGGCGGGCAGGGGGGCTGGGGGGGGCAGAGGGGGGAGCCAGAGTGGCTGGGGGTGGTGCCTACCCTGGCCCGGCTCCCCCGGGGCTTGGGGACCCCGATGGTGGCCAGGGTCAGAGGTCACAGTGGGCAGTGAGGACCCTGCCTAGAGTGACTATCTGGTGTGTCCCTCCATGCCCCCCTCTCCCCCCACCCGGGCGCTGGGCTCCCATGGGCTCGGGTCAGGGGCACCTGGTGCCACACCCACCTGCCGGTGTGCCATGTGTTCTCGGCCCTCGCTGGGCGAGCGGGACCAGCGCTGGTCCCGGGCCCGGGCCCGGCCATGGTCAGGCCGCTCCTGGGCGTAGCGCTCCTTGTCGGAGGGTGGGGGGTGGTGGTGGTGGTGGTGGTGGTGGTGCTGCCGGTGCTTCCGGTCCTTGGGCCGGCCCCGCTCTTGGTCTCGCTCCTTAGATGGCAGGTCCCCAGACTGGGTGGTCATGCTCAGGTCTGTCCCCAAGCCTGGGCCGGGTGGGGGAGTCAGACAAACAGAGGGCCATGAAGGAGGGGTGGGTGGGATGTGTGCACAGGAGACCACCCAAGAGGTCTGCAGGGACACCTTTCCCTGGACCGAGGGAGGGCCTGGTGGGCATCAGGGGGTCTGGCCCCCAGGCTCTGAGCAGCAGCTGGCCCAGCTCGGGGTCCTGGGTCCTGTGTGAGTCTGGGAGTCCTGTTCTTCATCCAGGCCTCTCCTGTTTTCTCCCTCCACGTTTGCCTGACTCTGCCTGATTTCCCCACCCCCCCACCCCCGTCTCCTGTACAGCCTCTAGTTCCTGGGTCCCCTGGGGTAGCCTACCTGTGTCCACGTCTGTGTAGCGGCCCAGGGAGCGCTCAGAGGCTCGGTGGCCGCGGTCCCGACGCCGCTGGTGATGCCGCTGGTTCTCTTCAGGCGGCACCCTCTCCAGGGAGTAGTCGTCCAGGCGCCGGGCCTTGGGGCCCAGCACGGAGGCCGAGCGCTTCATGGGGCTGGTGTCTGAGATGGTCTGGGGGGGTGGACAGGCCAGCGGGCCAGGGTCAGTGGCTGGCACCAAGTGGTCCGGGTCTGTCCTGCCCCATCAGCCCTCAGTGACCGGGTGTGACCATCTGGGGCAGAGTCCGACTGAGTGGGCCCTGGGGCTCGGCTTCTGGTCCAGCAGGGTCCCGGGACTCCTCTGCCTCCTCCCAGGCCCCATCCTGGGTTCCGGCCAGGAGGCTTCATCTGATCCATCCCTGCTGTTTCTCAGGACCACCCCGGGGAGGTACCACCCCAGCCCTGTGCGTCCAGCCAGGAATAGGTGGTGAGCTGAAGGGGAGACCTTCCTCCATGCAGAGTGCCACTTGGGGGCACTGGGCATTGGGCAGCAGGGCCCTGCACTCACTCCTGCCTACTTTCCTCCCCCGGTGGTCAGGCCTCCTACATGCTCAGAGCCAGGCGCCCAGCATCCCAGCTCACTGTCCTTCCTCGGGCTAGCCAGGACCAGGCTTTCCTGATCACCCAAATCTGGCTCTTGTAGCCAGCCCTTGAGGGGCTGCCCTGGTATCTGAGGCCCTGCGGGGGGACCCACTCTTCTTGGCCTGCAGCCGGGGAGCCAGCACGAACTGCATCCCCTGGGTCAGACCCCGGAGAGGGGCCTGTGGTTCTCTGCTGCTGGGAGAGGAGAGGAGGAAGATGACAGCCAGGGCTGGCCCAGCTGAGTGGCCAGTGGCCCTGCTCAAGATGGCAGTTTTAAGGGATGCAGGGCTTTGGCACCAGAGGGTCGGGGGTGGTGTCAGGGGAACGAGCCTCTGAAAAAGAGTGAGCCAGGTGGGGCTGCAGATCGCACTTCTTGGAAGGATGGCACCTCCTGGTTCCGGGGCTTGGAGGAGAAGACAGGGGAGAGGGAGGGGGCAGGCCCACCCAGCGGGGCACACAGAGGACACAACACACAAGGATGGGGCTTCATGGGGGCGGGGTGCAGTCTGCAAAGAAAGGGTGGGGTCCAAGGAGTGGAGAGATGACAGGACTCCCACGAGGGGGGGTGGGCGGGAAGAGGGGGCCGGAGCCCAGCTGGGAGGCGGGCGGTGCGGTACATACACTGAGGTTATTCCCACGTGGCCGGCCCCTTCTCCTCTGTCACAGCCCCACGGGATGGTGCACACAGAAAAACAGAAAGAAGAAAATAAATATAAAAGCCAAGAGGGAGAGTGAGAGGCGGTACACGGAGATGCCAGGGTTGGGAAGAAGGAACCTGGGCAGTGGGGGAGGGGGGCAGGGAGGCAGGGAAAGAGGTTAGAGTCCCTGGTGTGTGAGTGACCCCGGGCCCGGCTGGCCAGCCTCCCACTGGGTGCAGAGCAGACAGACAGGAGACACCAGAGACAGACAGATGGCAGAGGCACGAGACCGACAGATGGGATGGTGTGGCCACAGGCCCCTGGCCCTGGGCTCTGCCTCATGCAATGCGCCCCAGCCCTGGCTCCGGCTGCCACTCAAAGCTTGGGGAGGGGGTGGCTGTCAGCAGGCTTGCCCCAACCCTCTCTCGGAGCCCAGCAACTCCGTCCTGGGGGCAGACGGGGGCCTGGCAGGATGGGGCTGGGCAGCCACATGCAGATGGGTGCCCCCCCGACCCAAGTTCTCAGCAGCCAGGGGCCAGGTCCCTGAGCCACCCTGGCCCAGCCAGGCAGAGCACAGCCCTCAACCCCGTGCAGACGCCACGGCACAGCACACGGGAAGCCTGCCACAGCCAGACATGCCACCCTGCCTCTCGGGCTGGGCGGGCAGCCAGCCATGCTTCTGGCTTCTGGTCCCTCTGTCCCTGCGAGCCTGGGGCAGTGGGATCACGCGCCACCCCCTTCCCCCCACCACCCCCACACTAACCAAGTGGGCGCTGCAGCTGGGCAAAGCAGCCACACACAGACATATGCCAGGCATACGCCCCTGTCCCTCCCCACTGGCCCCCACAAAGACCAGATGGGAGATACAAACCCCAGCTGCCCCCAGGCCCACCCCAGACTCGGCTACTGAGTCTTAGGATCTGCCAAATTCCCAATAGCAGACCTATGTGCATGTGTGTGCGTTCATGTGTGCAGTATGAGCACATATATATGTGTAGTGTGTGTGTGCACGCGCGCGCGTGCATGTGCATGCCTGTGTGTGTATTCTTGACTGTGGCCGTCACCTGGCCCGACACATCACCTCCCACACCCCCTCCACACCCCCATATGTCCTCCACATCCTCTTGCCTTGGCACTTCAAATCGGGTAGATGGAAACCACTGGGGCGTGACTACCGTAACCTGCCCCGGGGAGCCCCTTCCCCTCTCTGCCCTCCATCAGGGAGCAGGTGAGAGGGCCAGGGCTCCAGGCACTCCAGTGTGGCCGCGCCTGCCCCCTGCTGCTGGAGTACAGACGGCCCCACCCAAGCCTGGGTCCCAGAGGAAAGAGAGATGCCCTGGGTTGGCCCCCAGGGGCCTGAGCCGGGCCCCAGGGCAGTGGGTGAAAGCCCTCACCTGGTTCTCCGCGGGGAGGCGGGGCATGGAGGCAGCCCGGGCCTGGCCTTCCATGGGGAGGTAGTGCTCACTGTCCGAGTAGCCGTCTCTGCCCATCTCTCGCATCTCCACAGACTGCGGGGCAGGGGCACAGGGTCAGGCCGCGTGAGTCCTGCGGCCTGACACTAGGACCCCAGGGTGTGTATGCAGCTGTGGCTGTGAGGCCCACACCCTTCCCTCCTGTACTACTTGGGCCTGGGGGAGCTGTGAGGCGATGGTGGGGGATGTGGGGGGGACAGGGGCACCTGGGAGTTGGGCTGGCTGTTGGGCATGTCGGTGGGAGGCCCCCGCTCTGGGCTCCATGTTCCTGTCTTCTGGAACATCTCCTGGGCTCGCTGGGTCACCCAGGATGGGCTCTCCTTGATGCCGCCTTCATGAGCCATCCTGTGCAGGGGAACAGGGGGCAGGGTGGTGGTGGGCACTCCAGGGGCGTCTGCATGGGGAATGGCGCCCCCTGCCCTTCCATCCCCACCTCCTGGCCAGAGCCACACTCACAGGCCTCCACCTGGGTCCAGTTGGGAGGAGGGGAGGGCGTTCTGGCCGGGCCCCCCCTCCTGTGTTGGAGACGGGGGCTCCATGCGCTGGAACATGAGAGGTGTCCGGTTCTGGAGAGGCAGAGAGCAACGTGTGTGCACAGGGTGCAGAGGCTCAGGGAGGAGGTTGGGTGGGGTGTTCAAGGCTCAGGGCCATGTAGGGCCAAGGCTGCGGCTGAGAGACAGCAGGGACGCTGCATAGGGGAGGCTCAACATCCCCCCCGCCCCACTACCCAGCCCCCCAGCCTAAGTCATATCCTGACACTGCCAACACACACACACACACACGCACACGCACACACACACTCAGGTTTGATCTATCAGCCGGTCCTTTGCAAGTCCACGCAGAACAGGATCACTTCTCACCCAGGTCTGGCCCCATGGACTCCCACCTGGACCGGCCGTTGCCTCCTCCCAGGTCCCCCTGTTCCAGCCCTTCCCCGCCACGGCCACCAGAGGGCGCCAGCGATCGCCGGCGTGTGGTCCCTTCCCTCCTCCCAACTGACCCGGAGCAAAAGTCAAAATTCTCCCAGGGCCCCCAAAGCTGCCCTGTCACCTCCACACCCTTGTCTCCACTATTTTTTCTTTTTTGAACTCACCACCCTGAGTTCAAGACCTGAGCTGAGATCAGGAGTCAGATGCTTAACGGACTGAGCCACCAGGGCCCCCCTGGTCGCCCTCCTTGCTCACTGTGTTCCAGCCCGTTGGCCGGATCACTGTTCTCCAAACTCGCCCTCCTGCCACAGGCCTCTGCACTGGCTGCTCGCTCTGCCTGGAGTGCTCTTCCCTCGGGTATCTACCTGGCTCACTCCCTCTCCTCTTCCTTTGCCTCTCTGCTCAGACATCACCTCCTCCAGGAGGCCTCCCCGATCACCCGTTTCAAACTGCATCTGTCTCCCAGCACCCTTTCCCACGGCATTTACTGTTTCCTGCCATGTCGGTCATTTATTATCGTTGGCCTTTCCCCGATTGGAACGTCCACTCTGCAGGGATTCCGGTCTGTTTGGCTCACAGCTGCACCCCCAGGGCGCAGAACCGTGCCTGGCACACAGTAGGTGCCCAATAAGTTCGGGGGAGCAGATCAATTCATTCAGGCCACCTCCTGGCCACGGCCCTACTTTCGGGGGACCTGGCCTGGGCCCTGGCCCCACCCCGCTGTTCTGGTTTGTCACCGCAGTGCCCAGGAGGGGAGGGCGCCGGGGCCCCGGGCCGTACCTGCTCCTCACGCAGGGCCTGCAGCTTCTTGGCCTTGCTCTGCCGGTAGTACTCCATGATCATCATTGCCGCGTAGATCTTCCCCACCGTCAGGTCTGTGGCTGGGGGCACAGCGCGAGCTCACCGTGGGTGGGGGCCCTGGCGGCACCAGCCTGGGCCCCGCGCCTGCCTCCTCTCCCCGCCCTCCGCCCCCCGGAGGGTCAGAGCCCAGGGCCGGGCGAGGTGCGGCTCTTACACTTGTGCGGGGTGACCAGCAGGTCCAGTGTCTTCTGGGACAGGTTGGGCCAGATGGCCATCATCTCCTTCCTCAGCTCAGCGTCCATCTGCTGTTTGTCGGCTCCGCCTGCAACGTGGGCACAAGAGAAGGCCTGACTGCCGGCCTGGGCGTCAGCCAGCCTCTGGGGCAGCTGGAAAGCCAGCAGCTCCTGCCAAGTCAGGCTCTGGAGCCCCGCTTCCCACGGGCCCCCAGCCCCCAGAGGAGGAACGACCATGCGGGCTCTGGGCCGTGGAGTGCCTGCGTGGGGTCTAGACGGCAACGGGAGGAGCTGGTGGCCCCACTGTGTTAGTCTGCGGTGCTGTGCCTCCGTTTTCCCATCTGCAAAATGGGACCACAGCAGCGGGACCTGCCTCGCTGAAGTGTCTGAAGTGTCTGGCACGGGACCACTACGGCAGCCCACGGGGCTGAGCCTCGGGGAGGCTGGGCTGTCCCAGGGCAGTCCTGATAGGGGCGGTTTCTCTCTCCACCAAGTCTCCCCTCCCACGGATGTGACCTTCAGCCGTCGCTGGTCCTTGGCACCTCATCCCCGCCACAGCGGGTCAGCGGGTCATTAAGGCTCTTTGCCTGCGATTCCTGGTCCCTCGCCTGACTGCCTGAGAGCATGACTCCTCCCAGCCCCTGTGCTTGGCCAGGGGCCATGAGATGAGTTCTTGCCAATGAAGTGTGAGCCCGGTGAGCTGCCACTTTGGGACCAGGGCCTTTAGCGGCCAGTGAGGGACACTCCTGAGTTCTTTTTCCAAAACTCTGTGACGGTGGTTGGTGGTATTGGACAGTGGCTGCTCCCTTGGGCCTGGCATCTAAGAGAGTGATGAAGGAGAGCCCCTGCCAACCCAGGGAGGACGGAACAGGAATCGGAAGCAAATTTTAGTCGGTTGGAGCCCTTGGGATTGTCTGTTGCAGGAGCACATCGTCATCCACCTCGACTGCTACACCAACCAGGCCCCAATCGTACTTCTGTTTTGGGGTACAGGGACACTGGTACCAAATTTTTACCAGCAGGTATGCGGCCACAGAGCTGAGCAAGGAGCAGAAGGCCCCCCGTTGGGCCGGATATGAGGTCTGTGGTTGCTGGATTGTTGGGGGGGGGGCGCTGTCCAGAAGATGCCGGGGAGGGCAGGGGCCGGCTACCAGCCAGCAGACAAGCTTTCAGCGTTTGAGCAGCCGTCCCCTGGCTAAGCCGGCGGAGGAGCTGCCCCGCCTCGGCAGCCGCAGCCTCCCTCCTGGCCTCCACTCCCTGTGAACCTCTCCTTGCCCAGCGCCTGCCCTCTCTGCCCCTCCTCCGCCCGCCGGTGCCCCTGCCCAGCTTCTCAGCAGATGTGGGTCAGAGCACAGACGTGTGCCCGGCTCTCTCCGCAGCTCTCACTCATCTTCACCCACGTGACCCTGGACACAGATGCCTTTAATTGGGGAAAGATCCTTCCGAAGGGCCTTTTTGCCTCTGCACAGGTAAAGCTCAGAACCCCTTCTGGGGTGAGTATTGAGGCCATGCGGGACTGACAGGCCTGGACTAGCACAGGTGCCCCTGCTCCGGGCTCCGTGTCCGCCCCCCCAACTCCACCACCAGAGGGCGCCTGTGGCGCCTCGGCTCCGAGCCCTCCGTGCTCCGCGGCTCCCCGGCCCCTGTGACCGCCCAAATCCTTGCCCTGAGCCTACAAGGCCCTGCGACACCTGCCCTCACTTCCTCTACTCCTCCTCCCCCCCCCCCCCCCCCCCCCCCGCTCACTCTGTTCCAGACACACCCGGCTCTCTGTTCCTCAGACACGCCAGGCAAGGTCCTGCCCCAGGGCCTTTGCTCAGGCTCTTTCCTTTGCCAGGATTGTTCTTTCTATGAATATCCACGTGGCTCCCTTCCTCACCTCCTTCAGGTCCCTGCCCAAACCCAAACAGGTCTTCTGGCTGGCCTCCCGCCCCCGGATGCCCTTCTGCTTTATTTCTCTTCGTTTTACAAACCACCTCGTGGTGTTGTTCCCCATCTCACCCACTAGAGGGCGAACTCCATCGTCTGGTCTTAACACCACCGGTGAAGGGGGTGGTGTAGTCACAGGGGCCAAGATGCATAGCGGTGGTGCTGATTCGTGGGTCAGGACTCCGGTTGGGAGGTCAGGACTATTGTGGGAGACTCTTGAGAAAATGTCCTGTGTTGTTAAGCTCTCATGACCCTTGACGCTAACCTATAGTTTTTCTTTCCTTATGAGAAGCAGCTGGAATTCACAGCTCTGTCTGCTGTCCCGGTGTAGCTAAGTGAGGCACCTGGGGTCTGTGTGGCAGCTCCTCTGCCACCCAGGAAGGGAAAAAAGAGAACATGGTATTTCCTATTGAAAGTCACTTTCTTGGGGCACCTGGGTGGCTCAGTGGTTGAGTATCTGCCTTCGGCTCAGGCTGTGATCCCAGGGTCCTGGGATCGAGTCCCTAATCAGGCTCCCTGCAGGGAGCCTACTTCTCCCTCTGCCTGTGCCTCTCTCTGTCTCTCATGAATAAATAAATAAAATCTTAAAAAAAAAGCACTTTCTCTTTCCAGCTCATGTTTCCTATTTCTTGTGAAGAGAAAGGACACACTTGCCATTGAAGACTGAATTGTGGCTCCCCCCGCCCCGCCCCTAAATTCATGTTGGAACCCTAATCCCCTATGTAATGGCATTTGCAGACTGGGCCTCTAAGGAGGTAATTAAAGTTACATGAGGTCTGACCCAGTAGGACTGGGGGCCCTATAAGAGAGAGACACCAGGCCAGGTGAGTGCACAGCAAGAAGGTGGCCATCTGCAAGCAGGGGAAAAGGCCCTCCCCAGGGACCAACTGCACTGGCACCTCGATCTCAGGCTTCCAGCCTCCAGAACCGTGAGCAAATAAGTTGTTTAAGCTGCCCCGTCTCTGGCATTTCATTACGACAGCCTGAGCAGACTACTGCACCCGCTCCTGGCATGGGAGTTAGGTAAGGGCGCCCGGGCAGGGTTTCTCAACCTGGTTATTAGCACTGTGGATGCTTGGGGCTGGATCTTCCTGGTGTGGGGGTCATTCCATGCACTACAGAGTGGTGAGCAACACCCCTGGCCTCCACACACCAGCTACTAGTAGCACCTCCTTCCCCAAGTCCTGACAACCAACCTGTCCCGAGACATTGCCAAGTGTCCCCAGAGGGACAAAACTGCCCCTGGTTGAGAACCACCACCTTAGACCCTTTCTACTTCAATCTCACTTTCAGGATTGCCATTCATGTTTAAATAAAGGGAAAATCCTTAGGGGGATTTCAAGGTGGTCTCCTGCTGGGGTCATGGGGTTCCCTTCAAGGCTGAGGCTCAGGCTTATTCTTCCTCCAGGTACAGAATTACTAACACCCAAGGTGGGGTTGGCAGAGGAACAGGACCAAGAGGTCCTCCTGGATGTAGGCCACAGTCACCCACAAACCAGTTGTGTTTCAGGGTTCTCCTCTCCCCCCATTCCATTCTGCATGACTCTGGTCTCAGAGTCTGTGCCTGCATCCCCGGCCTCTATACCCCAGATGCCACTAGCACCAGCTCCCTCCTAGTTGTGACAGCCAAAAATGTCTCCAGACATTGCTGATGTCTCTTGGCGGCAGGACAGGACAGGTCAGGTCCCTGCTGACCTAGGGCTTACCCCTCCCCCATACCTGATCCCCAGCCACCTCCGCTCTATCTTTTCCGCTGTACGCCTCAAATTCCAACACATTTCATACTCCATGTATTTATCACGCTTATTGTTTGTGACCTGTTTGCCTGCAGCCTCATGAGGGCTGAAGGTGCATTTGTCTCTCAGGGCTGTGTCCCACATACCAACGACAGGGCTGGGCACACAGCAGGCACTCAATGGGTGCTCTCGTTCAGTGAGCCATGGCTAACATGATAACAACGTGCCAGGAGGCCACCCTCTCGGGTGCACACAGGGCACAGCCTTTTAGGTTCCCATGAGGCTCACCCCAGAACCTTCCAGAGTATGGCAGATCCCACCTGCAGAGAGAGTCTGGTCTCTGGGCGGATTAAAGGGCAGGACTGGGGACGCCTGGGTGGCTCAGTGGTTGAGCATCTGCCTTTGGCCCAGGGTGTGACCCTGGGGTCCTGGGATCGAATCCTGCATCGGGCTCCCTGCAGGGAGCCTGCTTCTCCCTCTGCCTGTGTCTCCGCCTTTCTCTGTGTCCTTCATGAGTAAATAAATAAAATCTTAAAAAAAAAAAATAAAGGGCAGGACAGTGGCCTTTTGGCTGGTCAGCTATGTGGAGTCCTGAATGAAAGTCCAGCCTGGCCCTGGGTGCAGTTAGTCTGGACTGTGGCCCTTTCTAAGCCAAGGCAGAAGGCATTCTTGTTTTGGGAAGCTGAGGTCCCTGTGCAAGCAGCGGCATGTCAGGGCTGAGGACCATGTGGGCATGGGGGATGCCAGGCAGGTGCAGAGATGTGCGGTGCTAGTTGGCTCTGGGTTTATCTTTTCTCCCCCCCCCAATGTTGGGGGTGGCTCCACACGGGTGGCTCAGTGGTTGTACAGCTCTCCCTCTGTGCTCTCCCAGGAAGTCGGATGTTAGGCTTTGATCTGCTAACTGGGTTTACGTCTGTTCTGGTGGGTGGTTGGCTCTGCCCTCATTGCTTGGCCAGGGGGCGCAGGAGGGAAGGGGCCGGTGAAGGGACGCAGATGGAGTCCCTTGGAGGGAGGATTCAGGGGTTCAGACACAGCATCCGGGAAAAGAGAAACATGAAGAGAGAAGGATTTTCCCCAGGCAGAGAAGAGATTCTCCTGGGTGCGGAGAACAGAGGGGCGGGGAGGAGGGAGAGATGGACACACACAGGGGACGCAGAGGTGAGCAGAAGGACCTGCCCTCTCCCCCAAGAATCTAGCTAAGAAGGGCCTCCCAATTTGTGGAGGATCTGAATTCCAGAGGTTAATCCATTCTCCCACGCTGCCCCCTGCTTGCTGGAAAGGAACTCAGTGTGTTTAGAAAGTAAATTGAGCTGTTGGGAAAAAAATAAAAAAAAGTTACACTTTCAGCTCGCCTAGACTCAAGTCAGCTAAAAAAGCTGTGATTGTCATCACTGTTGAAGCTGTTGTCCGCAGCAGTCAGCTGACCTTCCTTAATCCCCTAGACTGGCTCAGCTGTTTCCTGGGGAGCCCTGGGAGGAGCCGTCCCTGGCTCAGTGACGCCGGTGGGGGGGGGGACATGATCCCCCAGGAACTGAGTAGCCTCTGGAGTATGAGTGACAACAGTCACAGCCCAACTCAGACACATCCCCAGGAGCCTTTGAAATCCTCATGTGGGGAATCTGGTAGGTGTCGTAGAGACTGGGTTGACTGGGGTCCTACAGAAGGTGCCCTCATGGTAAAGGACAACTCAGCAGGTTGTCCAAACCCTACAGATCCAGAAAGAAAGGATGGCTCCCTGATTGGCTCCTGAGAGGTCACTTCTAAGTCCTTAGAGTGTCCTGTGTGATAAAAACGTCTTTGTTTATGTGAGCGCCTTGGGTACACAAGACAGTTTATCCTAAGAGTGTGATTTATGGTGGGGGCCTTGGGCCATGGGACCCACCATTAGTGTGACCTCTGGAGGGCCTGGGATCTGTGTAGCTAAGCTCAGCTCAGCCTACATGGCCCACCCCAACGTACACTGCAGTCACCAAAGCTTGGGTGGGCTTTCGTGGTTGGCAACACTTCATCTGGGCTGTCACATCCTGTTACTGGAGGGCAGCAAGGCTGCCCATGAGACTCCCCTGGGAGGTGACACCTGAAAGTCTGCACCTGGTCTCCCCTGGACCCTGACCCCAGGGCCTCTGCTTTGCAGACTTTAACCTGTATCCTTCTCTTGTAATAAACTGTAACTGTGAGTCCAATGGTGCCTCTCGGTTCTGAATCTTTCTAGTGAATCACTGAATCCGAGTCTTGGGTTCTCTCAGGACCCCTGAACGGGTCCCCAGAGAGGGACAGCAGCTGGGTCACGGTCACAGAGGCGTTATATACCAAGAGTGGGTGCACCACCAGACCCATTTTATAGGCAAGGGAAACATAACAGACAGAATTTTAAAGCTTGCCCCTGCCTCCTGCTCCAAGATTCTGGTTATTCAATCAAATGCAAGTCTGGAGACTGCTAGGAAAGGCCTTTACACATGTAATTAAAGTCTCAAATCAGCGGACTGTAAGATACAGGGCTTATCTGGGTGGGCCTGACCTAATCAGGTGAGTGCTTGCAAAGGTGAGTGTTTTCTGCAACTCCTGGCAGAAGAAGTCAGACCGATTTAGAGTACACAGAAGATGAGATGCATCCCTGGGAGCTAAGTGCAACCTCTGGCTAAAAGCCAGCCATGAGGGACACCAGGGTGGCTCAGTGGTGGAGCGTCTGCCTTTAGCTCACGTCATGATCCCAGAGTTCCAGGATTGAGTCCTGCATTGGGCTCCCTGCAGGGAATGTGCTTCTCTCTCTGCCTATGTCTCTGCTTCTTTCTCTGTGTCTCTCATGATCAAATAAATAAAATCTTTAAAATAAATAAATAAAAACCAGCCATGAAACAGTTCAACAGCCACAGGGACTGAATTCTGCCCACACCTGAATGAGTCTGGAAGTACACTTCCCCCCAGAGCTTCCAGAGGAGAGCCCCGCCTGGTCAACAGCTTGATTATTGCCTTGGGGACCCTGGATGGAGAGCCCCGGTGAGCCCGCCTTGACTTCTGACCTACAGAACTGAGAGGCGATAAGTGGGTGTTTTAAGCTGTTATGTTTGTGGTCACTTGTTACGTGGCGTAGCTAGCGAATACAGGGACTGAGGCTTGGAGAGGGTGAGATCACCTGCCAGGTTTACAGCAAGGCCAGGGCAGGGGCAAGTGGGCAGGATAAGCCCACAGAACATGACTCTCTCATCTGATTATGAGAAATCTGGGTGGCCCCGGTGGCTCAGTGGTTTAGCGCCACCTTCAGCCCAGGATCTGATCCTGGAGACCCGGGATCAAGTCCCATGTCAGGCTCCCTGCGTGGAGCCTGCTTCTCCCTCTGCCTGTGTCTCTACTGCTCTCTCTCTCTCTCTCTCTCTCTGTGTCTCTCATTAATAAATAAATAAAAATCTTTAAATTAAAAAAAAAAAAAAGAAATCTGCTGCCCGCCCTTCTGCTTCCTCCCCTCCCCAGGTTGAGACCTGGCCCAGCTTCAACCACAATGAAGAGGAAATGAATGATCTTGGGGGCGCAGAACCACAAACAGTCAGAACCTGGGCCTGGATTTCTGATGTGCACCTGGCTGCCTAGCGGGTCTGAGCCACTTACCTCTGACTCACTGCATGAGAATTTCCAGGGTGCGCCAGACAAGGGCCTGAGCACCCTACCACAACCCCTGCTGCCCCCTGAGCCTTACCTTTGTTCTTTCTGATCCTCTCTATCCTGGGGGGCTTCTTCTGCCCTCCGTACCTTCACCTACATGCTTCCTGCCTAACTTTGTCCTCAATCTACTGGGCTCCCCACCTTTCCCTGGTCTCAGGCACCAACAGCTCTGTTTTTCTTGTGGTTATGCCCCAACCCCCAGGGGTGGCCTTTCTTCCCCTCACACTGTATATCAGCCGTTGGCTTGGTCAGCTCCCAGGAAATATCCAGAACCTGAACATTCCACATCCCCTGAGTCTAGACAGAGGTCCTGCGTTCACCTGGATTATGTCAGGGGCCCCCACCGTGACCTCCTCCCAGGCCATTCTGGCCTGTTCAAAATGTGAGTCAGGCACCCCCTCGCTCAGAGGGCAAGTCAGTTCAACACAGCTGTGGACGGCCTCCTGCCTCAGGGCCTTTGTACTTGCTGGTCCCTCTGCCTGGAGCACTTTCTCCCCAGGTGTGTCCACGTGACTCCTTCAGACCCTCCTCAGGGAAGCCGCTCCCCCTGGAAGCATAAGCTCCCACGTCCGGACACTCAGAGCAGGGTCTCGGCGCACAGGAAGCTGCACTAGATGTTTTGCCGAATGCGCAAGCGGGTGGGGTGAAGATCAGGGCGGGGCAGTGGCTCCTCCGGTTTGGGGGGTGGGATGTGGGATCCCTGGCTGCACACGGCCCTCCCCTCCCAGGCCCCCATTCCTTCCTGTGCTACCTCTCCGCTCCCGGCCCTGCCCTTACCCTTGGCGATCTTGATGTCCAGGGCTGTGCGGATCAGAGCCATGAGGGTAGAATTGAAGTGGACGGTGTTGTCGTCGGCCACAGGCAGATCCATGCGAAGGAGCCTCTACAGAAAACCCAAAGCGGGGGCGGTCATTGCCAGGCACCCCTCCCGGTCCCCCGTGAGCCAGACCCACACTTCCCCGGGGAGCCCCAGGAAGAACTCTGAAAGCAGTGGCTGAGGTGCCCCCCACCCTCAGGTTACCTGTCCCTAGCGCTTTAGCCATGTCCCTTTGCGGCCCACGGGGAGAGCTCTGGGGCTCTCCCACCCTTCCCCCTCCTGCACGCTGGACCCCAGACCCTTTCTGCCCTGCCCCAGAGTTCTTCTGGACGGCTCCGTTCCATTCTGACCCCAAAGAAGAGCGCAAGGCGGATCGCAGCAGATCATGCAGCAAGCAGCCAGGCACGGGAGTCCACGGCCACAGCCGCCAGGGGGCCGCCGGCTCCCATCTCCACCCCCAGCTCGGCCCAGACCAGACCAGAAGGGCACAGACCACATCATTCCTCTGAGAAGCGGCAGGCAGGCGGCCCCCCACAGACGGGGCGGCCCCTCGCAGACATGCAGCGAGGCCGTGACACACAGAACAGCAGACAGGGGTGCGCATGCAGACGGAATCTCGAGACTCATTCATAGCTCCGTGGAAAGTGTTTCTCAGGGGCATGTCCATATCTTGGCTCTGCGATGGCAGGGGGGAGGGGGAGGGGGCATCCCCGTGGCCCAGGGAAGAAAAGACTCCCCCTGTCCCAAGCAGGGGCTCTGTCCCCCATGCTTGGTTATGTAGGAGAGGATGCCGGACCGGTGGGCACCAGCCCAGGCTGAGGTGGCATGGAGATGGGGGTCAAGGGTGATTTAGGTGTTCGCTAGGGGATTCAGACACGTGTCAGCAGGAAACACAGAGCTGGAGGTAGGGAGAGGGATGGCAAACCCAGAACAGGATACAAGAGAGGGGCTGGGGCAGGGTGGGGAGGAAGGTGGTAGACAGAGAAACACACACAGACTGGGCTGCTGTGCACAGCTGTGCAGGTTGTGCACTGCACAAAGGGTCACCATCTTAGAAATCATGGATTTGTACATTTAAATGACAACTTTCAGCTGATAGCAAAGAGGTTTTTTGTTATTACCACATGGGTGGATTACAATTCTCCAACAGATAAAATATTCTGTGGAAAGGGTGTCCTTTTCACATTTGCACAAAGGTGCCTTATGGACCCCGGTGGCCCTGCACAGAGACCCGGAAGGGAAGGGCGCTCTCTCTCTCTCTCTCTCACACACACACACACACACACACACACACACACACACACACACACACGCAGAGCCAAGCAGAGACCAAGAGAAGGGACAAAAGGAAAGCTAGTGGAGGGACAGGTGCCGGGAGAGGCTTGTCATAGATGAGGGTGGGGCAGCCTCTTCCCAGCCTCCACCGGGAATGAGGAGGAGGAGGAGGGGGCCGGGAGGAGGAGGAATGAGGCTACAGGGAGGTGACTACTCGAAGCAGGAAGGAACAGCATTAACAGAAGGGGGGGATGACTCTTACAGACACAGGGTGGGCCAAGGTGGATGGGAGAACAGGATGACGGGGCAATTTTCTGGGAGGGGGTGGCAATTTTAGAGGTCATCCCTGAACTTCTCGTGGATGAGGCGGAGGGAACAGAGCATCTGTCCTTGGGTGCCAAGGGAGATTCCGGGACAGGGGTCTGGAGGGGTGGCCCGGCCCAGCCGCCTGGCGGCAGGACCCTCGCTCCTTCAGCCAGCATGCACCATCCCCCGGTCGGCCATGGTGCTGCCCGCCCCAGGCCCCCGCCAAGGCAGCGTGCATGGCCTGCATCAGGGTGCCACGGTCCAGGGGTCCAGCTGCGGCCTGCCTGCCCATTCTGGAACAATGGAGAGGCATGTTGGGGTGTCTGGGGGAGAATGGGTGGCATAGGGATGGGGGGCTTTGGAAACAACTCTTCGGGGGGGAGGAGGTGGGGTGGAGGGAGAGAGGCTCTGGGTACTCCTCGGGAGGTCTTTGAATCCCCCAAGGCCCTAGGTCAGAGATCAGCTTCAGGTGTATGTGGGAGGGGCCGCTGGACCTGGGGATTCAAGATACAAAAGATGGGGGCCCAGGGCCTCGTCTTTTGGGGGCCAAAGCTCCCCTGCTGCGAGGTCCCTGCCCCTGGCCTGGCCGTGGGGGCTGCTCTGGGTGGGCAGAAAGGAGGTGAGGTGGTGTTCCCTCCGAAGCATGTTTGTGTCCAATTTGGTTCCCCGGGGACCAGGTGCGAGGGGCCTGGGGGCTCCCCTCCCCCTCCCCCCGGCGTGTTGGCCATAATGGAGTCTCAAAACACCAAGACACACTCATCAGAAAAGACGGACACAGTGTGCTGTTTAGAGTCAAGGGATGGTCATGATCCATTTACTCGAGGAGGAAAGGGGGAAAAAAAAAGAAGAAAAAGAAAAAGAGGGAAAAAAAAAAAAAAGAAGAGTAAACTCCGGAAAAAGAGACTCGGCTGGTTGTTCCTGGTCAGCGCTGAAAAATCCCCAGTGCCCGACGCCGGTGGTCGGCAAGGGTAGACTACCTTGTAAGCCACTCTGGCCGGACACTTCTTCCCCAGACCCAGGGGCGGAGACATGTGTCTCAGCATCTGATACATGTCCGGGTAAGGCATGCGGCCCCTGGCAGCACCGAAAACAAAACGGGGTGGGAACGGAGAACCAAAGGAAGGGGTGGGTGGAGGGAGAGAGGGAGAACGGAAGAAGAAAAAAAAAAATAACCAAAACCAAAACCAAAACCAAACCAAAAAAAAAAAAAAAAAACCAAAAACACCAAACCAAAAAAACCACACGAGCCGAAAAAATAGAGAGAGAACAATGCAGAGAACAATAAAATAGGTATTTCAAATAAATGGAAAACAGGAGGAAAAAAATGGGAGAAAAGGTCATTAAAAAAAAGATTATTTCACTGCTCACGAGCAGGGAGAGAGAGAGAGAAAAGAGAAAAGTCAGATTCAATTTTGACTCTGAGCTATGGTTCCGGTGGGACTTGCAGGAAAGGCGGGTTCTCATTTCCGAGGGCCTGGCACAGTGCTCTGGCTCGGTGTTATTTTAAAAATTGGGTCAAGTTCTCTGGTTTGGCTGAGGCTGGTCTCTGAGGGGGCCTAGATGGGGAAGGGGGGGCTGGGGCGGCGGGAGGAGGGCTGGGGGCTTTGGGAGGCGAAGGGTGGAGGGGGAGAGCGTGGAGGTGGATGGGGGGGGTCAATGTGCACTTCCGACCCCCCCCCCATGTGTTTGATTTGGGGTGCCGTTGAGACCCTGGGATGGACAGCTTCAGCTAAGAGCAAGCAGAAATGGCTGAAGGGAACAGAGAGATATGTCCCATGCTTCATCGAATCTACGTGACTGCATTCTGTCGGCTAAGAATTTTCTAGTTTAATGCAAGAAAGAGAGATGGCTCTGTGTTTTAGATATATATATATGAAATATATATATTGAAGAACCCCAAGCCACACTCATTCCATGGATGCTAGCAGGTTTTAGTGGAATTCCAACCTTGCAAGCAACCCTATGAGGACATTTCTTGCCTAAGCCGAGAGGGGGAGATATGACGCGCAATAAACTGTACATATCCTTATAATGAATCCGACCGCTGAAAGGAGAAGACAGGGGTTAGTGGAGGCAGGGGTCAGGCTGCGCTCATGCTGGCTCCCTGCACACGCAGCGAGGTCGTGTCGCTGGGGGCTGGGGACCCCTCCCCGGCTTGAAGGGGTGGGGGAGACTTGGGCTGCTCCCAGACAGATCTGGGGCAGAGGGTCTCGGTTGGGGTGTGCAAAAGCTCTGGGCCGGGGTGGGTGGGTGCGTGGGTAGCAGGGGGCTGGGGAGGCCCTCCCCCAGGGCTCTCTGCATCTGCCTTCTCCACAATCTACGGGGCTACACTGCGGGGAGAGGGAGAGCTCGTGGAATACAGGACAGGGGGACAGCATCCAACTGCTGTGACCTAAAATCAAAAGAGGAAGAGTTAGGAACCAGCCAAATGTCAAGTCCCCAGACCCGTGGCTCACCCCAGCCTCTTGGTCTCGTGGAGGACTTGTCTGGGGCTGTGGGGATGGCAAAGATGGAGTCCTCCCCACCTTCCTCCTGAGGCCTCCCCTCCAGCACCCGGGCTGCTGAGGGCCCCCGTTCATGCCTTCTTAGGCCCCAAGCTCAGCCTGAATGAGACTCTTCAGTTAGTGGCTGGTGGGGATGGTGGCCTGAGGTTGGGGATGGCTCCTCTGAGCAGCTTCAGGGTGCTGCCCAGGTGCACGGCGGGGAGAGGACCCTCTGGAACCACCGCCTATCAGTCAGTAAGCGCTCTGGGGCCCAAGGGTAGGAGAGCTCTCTCCCTCTGTGACAGTGAACATGCGAGAGACCCTGAGGCTCTGTGTCTTTTGTCCTGGCCTCATGCGATCACCTGTTCTAGCACCACTCTGATCTCACAGCCAATCCCGTCTGTTGAGGGAGCTGGGCCGGCCCTGTTCCCATTGCTCCCAGGGCCTCAAGGCTGAGAGGCCTCTGGTTTCCTCCCTGGGCCTTGGCTAATTTGTCCTCACCATCCGAAGGCCCCTCAGCGAGGGCCGAGGGCCGGGGCAGATTTACAGGAGGCAAAATCCTCAATGCTTGATTCCTTTCCCTCATGACCCAGAAGGCCTGGGCCTCGGGCAGGGCTGGTACCCAACCGTTTCACCTGTAGTGTGCGAGGGTGCTGATTCTCATCTCTTTCCTCCAGGTCGACCCCTCGGAGATCCCAGCTAGCTCCCCAGGGATGCAATGCCCCAAAGTCTGGGGCCTGACCTAGCCTCATGTGCTCTAATGCCAGAGAAAGGTGGGCAATGTGGCTGGAGGATTCAGGTGACTCCTTACCACGCTGCGGGGTCGTACTCGGCCCAGACACGCACGTACTCATCCAGGTGGTGGGGACCCAGGATGGAGGAATCTCGGGTGAGGTACTCAAAGTTGTCCATGATGACGGCGACAAAGAGGTTCAGCATCTGTGGGGACCCCGGGGGCCGAGAGGGAGTGGGGGAGAGCGAGACACACCCAAACACACATACACGGGGGCCCAGAGAGAGAGAGAGAGAATGGGAGAGAGGGAGGGAGAGAGAGAAGTGAGATGGAGAAAGGGAGACAGAGAAAGAAAGAGATGGGGGGACAGGGAGGAGAGACACACACTCATGCAAGGAGCCCAGAAATGGGTGCAGAAATGGAGACGGGACACAGAGATCATGATGGAGACAGAGAAATACAAAGAGACAACGACCAATAGTGATGGATGGAGACGGAGAGTCGGAGAGAGAGGGGGGAGAGGCTAGGTGAAATGGAGGCCAACCCCAAGGGACCACCATGACCCCAAATCTTCCCACATTGGCCCCCCAACAAGGCCAAAGCGAGCGTTCCATGGGTGTTGTATTCCCAGCCCCAGCACACAGTAAGCAATTAGCAAACATTTCCTGGATGGATGATGGATGGAGAGACGGACGGATGAATTAATTTTCCTGCCCTCATCTGCACCTGGTAGCACCTTCTCACATGTTCTCTGAGCCCTCAGCACAGGGGAGCTGGCACCATTTTGCCCCCAGGCCTTGGCAAATGTTGTTCCTTTAGTGGGGAACACTGTGATTTGTCTCCCTGTGGGTAGCAGCATCTGGGGACCTCCCTCCTTTATACTTAAGAGGCTGTAGCTGGGTGTGGCTCACCCCCACTCTCTGGCTCCTCAGGCCGCGGTCATACAACCCAGGTCTGTGATCGGTTAGGGAGGAGCCCGTGACCCCAGGTGCCCACTGAGAGCCTTCCCTGGGATCTTTGTTGACAGCCTCTACGAGGAGAGGCTCTACAAGGAGAAAGTCTGAGAGTGAAGCCAGTGTGGGAAAGGGCAAGCCAGTGTGGGGATGGGGTCCGCTGTCTGGATCCAGCCGCACCTGGACTCTCTGAGTAACACATATTCTAGTCCCTGTGGGCCACTCTGAAATCTTCCTTCCTTCGGTCTGAATCACCCCCATCATAGCACGTAACAGGCCACATCAGCGTTACCTGTCCATCTGTCTGCCTATCGCCCCTGCAGCCTGAGAGAACCGTGTTCTGCCCCTGTACCCCAGCGCCTAGCATCAGGTCTGGTACACAGCAGGTATTCAACAAGGAGTCCAAATGTAGTAGGTGCTTAACAAACAACCTGTAATCCTAGGTGTCCCTAATTTCAGTGGCTTGATTTTTAATTCATCTTCATGATTCTGATTGAGCACCTTCTGTGTGCCAGGCACTGTGCTAGGTGCTGGGGATGTGGCTGTGAACAAAACAGAAATCCCTGCCCTTTTGGGAGAGGTGCTGATGGTCAAGCAGAGATGTGCTCTAGAGCACCTGCCCTTCCCAGATGGGCTGTATTATAAGATCTGGTGCCCAACATGTACCCACAGCTGCTTGGAAAAGGGTGGACATTTGATCAGGGGCTGGGCTGGCCCATTCAGACTCTCTCTCCTGGGTATTTGGAACTGGTCAATGGAGCTTCTGGGCTGAGGGGCTGGAAACCAGATGCTGCAAGCCTCTCAGCGCGAGGCCACTCGTCTGAAGGGGGTGAGGGTGCTTGGCTTTCGCTGACAGACACTGGCATTTGGCTGGGGTCTGCACTCATCTCACGCTCCCCCGGCAGCTGGCTTCATAGATCCTGCCAATAGGATCCACGGTCAGGAAACCAGACCGGGGAGTACGGGAGAAGGGACTCCTGCCTCCAGCGTGGGTCTGTATTGTGGATGGAATTGTGTCCCCCTCAAAAGACGTGTCCAAATCCTAATATCTGGTACCTATGAATGTGACCTATTTGGAGAAAGGATTTTTGTGATGTCATCAAGTTAGGAGGTGGTCATTCTGGATTAGGGTAGGCCCTAAATCCAATCTGACTGCTGCCCCCATCCCCCAAAGAGAGAAATCTGGACACAGACACACAGGGGAGAGGCCACGTGAAGATGGAGGCAGATGCTGGAGGGACGCAGCCACATTCCGAGGAAAGCCTGGGGCCACCAGAAGCTGGAAGAAGCAGGGAAGGACTCTCCCCTATAGGCTTTGGGGGCCCTGCTGACACCTTGATCGGTTTTAGCCTCTGGAGGGTAGGAGGCTAAATTGGGAGGGTAAATTTCTGTTGTTTTAAGCCACCAAGTTCATGATGGTTTGTCACAGCAGCCATAGGAAACCCTCACCATCTGCAAGTGTCCTGGGGCTATCTATGGACAGCCAAGGCACCAGCATTTCCTCAGTGGGGCCAGGGGCCGTGTGGTGGGTTGATACACCCTCTTCCTCTTTTCATTCCTGGAGCCTGCTAATCATCCTTGTGGTGACTTCAGTGTTCTCTATTTCTCTCTCAACCCTGTGTAGCCAATCCTTGAATTAAATCTCCCCTGCGTGGGGTGCCTAGGAGGCTCAGTGGTTGCCAAGCGTCTGCCTTTGGCTCAGGTTGTGATCCTGGGGTCCTAGGATTGAGTCCTGCATCAGGTTCCCTGCAGGGAGCCTGCTTCTCCCTCTGCCTGTGTCTCTGCTTCTCTCTGTGTGTCTTTCATGAAAAAATAAATAAAACCGTAAAAAAAATCTCTGCGTAAGACACCTGGAGAGCTTCTGTTCTGATTTTACTCTAACTGCTCCAGGAAGTCAGACTGGCTGGGGGACCAACTCTCGGCTCCCCTGTTTTTTCCCCTGGTAAAACCCAGTAGTTCTCAGATGGGGGAGATTTGGTCCTTCCTCCCTGCTCCCCAATCCCCAGGGACACTGCTAATGACTGAAGGGATGTTTGCTTATCACCTCTGAGGAGGGAAGGCCAGGGATGCTGCTAAACACAGTGCAATGCATGGGACAGCCTCACCACACAACAGCCAACCCCAAATATCAATGGTGCTGCTGCTGAGAATCCCCCATTAACCTAATCCCCAGCTGGCTCAGAGACGCTCGGGAGGCAGCCAATCGGTGCCACAGCCATATCCTACAGAAACCCATGCCCCCTGAGTGGGAGCCAGGCCAGGAAGCCCGGGCCCCCTACCCCACTGGACATGTGCACAAACTCACCAGAAACGAGCACAGGAAGATGAAGGAGACGAAGTAAAAATAAGCAAATTCATTGCCACACTCGGGAGTCAGGATGCCAGAGTTCTTATCACATGGCTTCCCGCTGAGGCAGGAAAGCATGATGTTGTGCCAAGCCTCCCCAGTGGCACTCCTGAGGAACAGAGAGGGGGCATCACTGGGGACCTGAGCACCCAGCCCTGGATGCTAATATCCCTTGGGGGCACTGGGCTCTGGAGTTGGACTGGCATTTGTTCAAGTTTCAGGTGAGTCACCTTTTCTCTCTGGGAGCTCAGAGAGGTGATTCTCACCTTTGGTTGTGCATTAAAGTTCATGGCGGGGGTGGGGGGCCCTTAAACAATGCTGATGCCAAAGCCTCACTCCCACAGACTCGGTTTTATTTATTTATTTTTGTACCTAAACATACATAAGATTGATCATTTTAACTATTTTTAAGGGTATAATTCAGTGGCATTCAGTGCATTCACCAGTGTCCACCTCTGGAATCCTTCATCTGTCCCAAACTGGGAACCTGTACCCATTAAACACTAGCTCCCCCTCGTCTACTCACCTAGCCCCTGGCAATTGCCAGTCCACTTTTTCTTCTCTAGGAATTTGCCTGTTCTGGGCACCTCATATGAGTGGAATCATACATTATGTATTCTTCTGTTCCTCTATTTCCCTTTTAACTTTGAATTTCATCCCCTTCTAGCACTCTCCATCCATTAGCTTACTGAGTGCCTTTCTCCCCCATGGGAAGAAAAGCTCCTGGAGGGCACTGAAGAGCTCTTTCTGCTTTATTCCCAGTACCACCAGCAATATCTGGCACGCAGTAGATGCTCAATAAGCCTCCAATGGAGGAATGAAGGAACTCTACTGTGCAGCCAGGATGAAGAATCAAGCCTCAGTCTATAAGGCTCAATTTCCTCTCCTGTCATATGGGGTTGCCAAGAACCCCCACCTCACAGGAAGGTCAGGAGGATTCAATGAGGTCACGCCAGAAAATGCCTCATGCTTGGGTCTCAGCTTCTGCCCAGTAAGGGTCCCTGGGCCCCCCTCTCCCCCAAACCCATCCCAAGCATCATTGGAACAGAAGGAAGACAGCGCACCCCCTACTGGAAGAGGAGGGAGATGACACGCCCCCCCCCCCAACCAGAAGGTGTCCCCACCCCCAGAAGATGACCGCCCCTACTAGGAGAGGACCCGCCCCCACCAAAAGAGGAGCCTGAAAGCACGTGTCCCCTCATACCTGAAGAGAAGCATGAGGGCCTGGAAGAAGGTCCGAAAGTTATTGTGCTCAGTGATTTGGAACTCATCCTCATCACTGTCCTCATCCTCCACGTCAATACCGATGTTGCCAAACACCTGGGGGAACCGGAGGGTGATGACCAAGGGCAGCCATGCCCCCTCAGTGGCTTTAGGGAAACTCCACTCAACGGTCATGGCTGTCTCTCCAAACTAGGTTCCCTGCCCCCCCCCCGCCCCCCCCCCCCCCCCCCCCCGCAGCTTAAGGATAGTGGCCCTCCCCAGGGAGGGCTCTAAGAACATGAGGGGGCCAGCACTCACCTGCATTCCGATGATGGCGTAGATAAAGAAAAGCATGGCAATGAGCAGACAGACATATGGCAGGGCCTGGTGGGAAGGAAGGTGATGAAGGAGAGTGCCAGGGTGGCCTCTTACCCACACCATTTCCCTCCCTGGTTCCAGTGCTCTGCCTTGCTGGTTTGGGTGGCCCCATGCTGTGCCAGAGTGGTGGCAGGGCTTGGTGGGTCTCTTTGAGGCCATAGTGGGATCAAGGGGATTCCCCCTGGACCTCTCAAGCCACCACAGGGGTAGGCTGTCTAGAGAAGAGCCCTGCAGATAACAGACTCTCAGCAAAGTGCACCAGAGAGGCATTGCCATCTGATTTCTACTTTTGGCTAGAGCAGGGGTGGGGGTAAGATCTTCTCAGCCCTAGACTGGCATCAGGGGCTCACCTTGAAGGACTGCACAAAGGTCCAGAGAAGAATTCGGATGGTGTAACCCTGACGGAGGAGTTTGATGAGCCGGGCAGCTCGGAAGAGGCGGAGAAAGCTCAAGTTGATGAAGTTATTCTGGGGAGATGGGAGAGAAAAGGGTGACCGTCCACCCACCCCCGGGGGCTCAGAGCCGTCACCACTCACAGAGGCCCCTACATGAAGCCAACCAACAGGAAAAGCAAGCCAGACCCCAAATAAGGAGGGAGAGAAAGCACTATTAATGCAATGGTGCGGAGGAAAAACGTTGAAAAAGGAACAAAGTTGGGAGAGGGGGGAGGGAGGAAGGGGGGAAAAGGCAACTCAAAAGCATAAACCCTCCCTGCCAGCCCCACCCGCGATGGGGAAAAGGAAAGAAAAAGGAAGGAAGAGAAAGGAACTGGGTGGGGTAGGAGTGGGGAAGAAATAACAAAAGAACAAGGAAAAGAAAATATATCCGAATCATCCAATCAGGAAAAAAATCGAGATGGTTTTTGTTTCTCCCAACAACCAAATGCACTGAGACGATAGGACACAAGCGGGTCAAGTTGCCGAATCCATCACACGTGTACGATGCACAAACACCAGGGCGGGGTGGGGGTAGCCAGCACGCTCAGGCCTGGCGGACATGTGCGGGTTCCCAGGGCATGTTACGCTCCGGGCCAGAAATGCATCTGTCATGGGACTCAACGGGCACCCTGCCCTGCCCTGCCCTGCCGAGCTGCCCACCCGCTCCTGCCCGCCCTGACCTCACCCCACGGCCAAGAGGAGCAGCGGCTCGAGCCAATCGGAGAAGCGGAAGAGCATCTTTTCTTACCCCCTTGGCGAGCGGGAATGGGGAGGACGGGAGGGAGCTGGGGCTGGTCGGCTGCAGGGCGAGTCCTCGCTGCCCGCTGAGTCGGAGAAGATGCATTTGGGGCCCTTTTCCCCCCTCTCAGGGATGGCTTCTCAGCTTCTGGGGCTGGGTGGAGTAGCACGGGACCAGGCCTGCGGGAAGCAGGAAGTACGCAGCGCCCGTGGGTGGGTGAGCTTGCAAACAGCCCAGGCCCACCGAGGGGCCAGTGCTGGAGGTGGGGCCGTCCCTGCCCCCAGGACCTCCCTGGGTAGACCTTGCCTCTGCTCGAAGACCCCCAGTCTAGTCACTGCCTCTACCTCCTCCCGCCCCAGCCGGGAGAACCCCCCAGGGAAGGAGGTGGTCAGCTGGGAGGGGAGCCGAGAGGCCAGCAGGAGATGGGTGCTGGCTGCCCCGCGAGGGGGTGAGGGACCTTGCCTACTGGGGTCTCGGGGTCACTGGTGGGGGACAGGCGGCTAAAAGTCACCAATGGACCAAATCTGGCTGCCAAAGCTATCTTGTTGGGTCTGAGTGGTTTTGTCTTGTTTTGATTAAAAATAGTTGCCAAGGTTTAAGAATCAGATTTCTCCCCCACATCTGGCTTTCTGGCAACTCTGGACCTGCCTCCAGGTTGGCAAAAGTTAGTTGGGGCTGAGATGTGGCCGCCCCCCTGAAGCAGGCCACGTGCCCCCCAGTTAGCCAAGGTCCCCACGTCCTAGAAATGCCACTTGCTTTCCTGGCTTATGGCATCTACTTCAATGCCAGAAGCATTTGAGTTTGAGAGCTCTGCCTCAGGCAGACATGGAAAGCTCGGTCAGTCAACCAGTAGGCTGGAGGCAGAGGGCCTTTAACTGGACTCTGCTCTAGGGAATTTGGAGGAGCCCTAGACACAGGCCACGTAGCAAGATTTACACTGGCCTAGCCCTCACCCCCAGATGGCGCAGGGGTGACCAGATTTGGTTGCCCCGACAGTCACAGCATGCCTTTTGCTCTCAAAAGTTTGGATGATGAATTATATGTGGACATCCTACTTGGTGGCTCCTGAGGGCTTCCCAGCTAGCTACTGGTCTGTATCTCTTGTGCTTATGTTGGCCTGGGAGCTGAGAGGCAGGGATGGGAGTTCGAGGAATTTCTGGGGCTGACAAGAGGCCTCTGGATTTGCTGGCAAAGTCTAGGATGCTCTTTGGGACACATCAGTACATATCCTAAGGGCCTCTAGGATGGGGGAGGGGGCTGGGAGATCCTGCCCTGACCATACCGGGCCCAACCACTGTGAGAATGTCTCAAGGGCCTCGAGTAAGCTCCTGCACCCAGCTCAGCTGAGAGTCACCCCCTATGCCCAGCTGACCTGACTCCCAGCCCTGCCTGGCCACCCAGCTCTACCTGGGGACAAGGCCAATGGCCCAGGTGTCCCCAGTCCCTCCCGACCATCCCCAGAGTACAAGCCATCCCTTCACAGGGCGGGTCATAACATGTGGACTCTGCCCAGCATGCAAAGGCAGACGGGCCCTGGAGCAGCCTCCGGGGACTCAGGGTAGAGCAGGGGTGGGGGGAGCCTGCCACCATGCAGGAGAAGCAAGGGGATCTCGCAGGGAGATGCGTGCAGAGAGCATGCTGCCCTTCTTGGGGCCGAGGGAGGAGACACACGGGGGAGGTGGGGGGTGGAGATGAGAGAGGTCCAGGGGACAGGGCAGGGGAAGGTACTTGTCTGCTCTCATCCACTGCCCACCCCCCATCTGTTCTTGGTCCTGCATCGAGTCCTTCAAGTGCTCGCAGAACTTCTGGTCATTTCCCTCTTCCTAACTTCCATCTTTCTGTTCACAGCCCAAGAAGGAGCAGCCGTGCTCTCCTCCAAGCCCGCTCTGTGCTTCCTGGTTCAAGGCTGATGGGGCGGGACACAGGCCCTGGAAGGCTTGTCACACCCACAAAGACATGGGAACCAGCCACCTGAAGGTCCCAGAGAAATCCTGCCACTTGCAGACCCCACCTCAGCAGACCTGCCCTCCACACTCCGGATCCTGTAACCGCCTGCCTACTTCTGGGGTGCTCTTACAGGCACCTCAAACCTGCTGTGCCTACACCTGTGCTCTTCCCCCCGCCTGGCCCTCTTCTGGCATTCCCTAATTTCCATCTCCCAGTTTAAGCCAGACTTAGATCCCTTCGGGTATCCTTTCCCCACAGCCCAGACCCAACCCATCCCCAGATCCCAGAGAAGCCCCTGCTCGGATGGCCAGTCCCATCTCACGGGGGTCTTGGTGCTCCCTTCTCCCCAGACCTCCTGACCTCCTGCTCCCTCACAGCCTCAGCCATCACGTCTAACCACACTTCCTATGCTGCTCCTGCTCCAAATCCTCTCAGGCTGCCACAAGGGCCCAGGGGCTTATTTCCTCTGGCCCTCTGCACTTTTTCTGGGTCAGCCTCCCTTCGCTCTCCTTACTCCAGCCACATCCCCTCACTTATGGACCCAGACTTCCCCACCCTTGCATGATTCTTCTTGCTACAGGGCCTTTGCATGTGCTGTTCTGGGTCTCAAATGTCCTTCCCCCCACTCCTCTTTGGTTAACAATGCTTATCCCTTAGCTTACAATACAGTTATCATTTTAGGTGGGTTCGAGAGTGGTTATCTAATGCCTGGCTTCCCCACTTTGGCTTTAGCCGAGGGGTTGGCGGTCTACTTCAGCCCACCCCTCCATGTGTGGCATCACACTGGAATCATTAAATGTTTGGTGGACGAGTGCACGCAGTACTGCTAGCGCGGGAGGGATCCTGGTGCAAAGATGCCATTCAGGGGGTCCTTCAAAGGGGCGCAGGGGTGGTGGGGACAAGGCAGAGGAGGATTGGATTTACGAGAGTGCGAAGTGTGCAAGGAGCCGAGTATATGAGGTGAGAGCCATGGAGATGGTGTGTGCTGGGGTAGGAGCGTGGGTGTGCAGGGTGGATGGATGTAATAAGAGAGAGGGACAGGTGTGCGTGTGTGTGTGTGTGTGTGTGTGTGTGTGTGTGTGTGGTGAGGAGGAGAGAGGAAGAGCATGAGAACAAGAGAGGTGCGGGGAGAGAGTGTGGATGTGGGAAGGGGGCCCTGCATGCAGTGACTGCGTGCATGTGGGGCAGGTGAGCATGTGAAGAGCAGGCCTCCAGCGGAGGGCCTCATCTGGCTGGTCCGGGTTTCCCTCCGAGTCTCTGCCTGCCTGCTGCCCGGCCCTCAGACCTCCTCCTGGGACTTGGGAGACTGATGTCTCTAGCCAGCCAAACCCACGGGCCTGGAATGGGGTGAGCTGTCCTGGTGCCCAGGCTCCATGAAGCCAAACAGGGGACAGGAGCGACGAGCAGGTGGCCGAGGGCTCTGAGTGTAGGGATGCGGCTGAGGGCTGGGGCGGGAGACCGAGCCGGCTGACTGGACTTGCGGGAGGTGCCGCACAGGGCAAACCCGATCTTTTCTTTGCAAAAGACGCGAACCAACCCACACAGAAAATCCCAATTCAGAACCCAATAAAAACAATGAGGGTGGGGGGAAGTAGGGGGGGAAGGGCCGCAGGAACGAGGCGGGAGTGGGGGTGGGCTGGGGGGACAGACAGACAGACGGGATAGGGGAGTTGCGGGGCGGGGCGCGGGGGGTGCATCAGGCAACCCAAGTCCAAAGCCCAGGGCGGGACGTGCAGTGCTGACACGAGAAGATGCGTTCACAGTTAATGTAAGGCATTTAGACTTCAGAAAGAAGTAAGACCAACCGGATTCTAGATGCAGATGTTGAAGATGGAGGGGGAGCGGGCGGGCGGGGGCAGTTGGGGAGGCGTGTTCAGCGTTTTTTAGGTTGATTTGTAACCAGTGCCAAAAAACCAATGGGTTTCGGTTCCCGGGCGGGGAGTGGGGGTGGTGGGTTGGGAGATAGTCATTGGTGTATGAACACACAGACCACGTCATGGATGAACAAATGAATTTCATAGTGCATTTTGATTGGATGAGTTTTTCAGACGGCGTTGTGCCAATATACAGTTTAAAGAGCAGGCATGAAAAGAGACAAGACAAGAAACACAGTCATTATCCATTGAACGCAGGGCAAACCCACGTCACCCGGCCACTTGGGGGCGGCAGCTGAGGCCCAGGGGGCCCCCGAGCTCTCTCCCCCTCCCAAAACCCTGGGGACTTGCCCTCCCAAGGGTCTGGCTCTCCCTGCTTCAGCCTGGCTGAGCTCTGGCCTGACCTAGCGGGCTTACCTGGGTGGCAGAAAGGGGAGGCAGTGGGCTCCTCGCCCGGCAGGTTGGGAGGATAACACCCTAAAAGGCTCCACGCACCCACCCTCTATCTTTCCCTCCCAATGATTCTAATTCAGGGCCCCAGGGGAATGGGGTGGGGGATGCGGTTGGCGAACAAACTGTGGACCCAAGTACCTTCATGGTAATAATAGCAATAACAGTAACCGCCATTCGGGACCATCTATTTCCTGGCAGGGCAGGTTCTGTGCCAAACCCTTCACGTGGATGGCTCACACTTGTTACAAGTTGCTGACTCCCTCCCTAGAACGTCAGCCCTGTGGGGCAGGCATTCTTCTCTGTTTTTTGCTTTGTTCACGGTTTCCGTGAACAAAGCAAAATATTAAAAATAATGCCTGGCACACAGCAGGGGCTCGGTGAACGCAAGAGTGAACGCGGAGCTCGCAGGGATCCAGTGAGGCTCATTACAGCAGCCCCCGTTCTACCTGAGGGGAGGTGATGCCAGTTGCCCAAAGTCAACCAGCTCGTAGGGAGGGCTGTTTGACCACTGTGACAGTCCTGATGTCCCCGACTTGGGCTCTGTGCCTCATCCTCCTGCCCTTCCCTATCCTGCCAGCCTGGAGAATGGGCCACTGGGGTCCAGCCCTGTGGATTTCTTATAGGTGACTGGAGGTTTCAACCAACTGCCTCCACTTGCTCGGCGGGGGTGCGGGCCACCCTTCCGATCTCTTGACCCAGATGGCCACGGGTTCAAAACTGTCTTGTGCTCAGCCGCAGGGTGTTGTTTTGACTGCCAGTTGGAGTTCTGGATCTCTTAGCAACTTAGGGCAGAGATGAGGCTGAGGCTCTGGCACAGGGGTCAGGTGGGGAACCCCAATGGGGACAGCCCCAGTGTTCACACTAGAGGAAGGTGTTAGGCACGGGATGAAGATTAGGGAGATTTTCTGGTTCAGTGGAGCTGAAGGCAAAGAGGTGTGGCCAGGATACTACTTGGGAGGGAGGTGTCAGGTGACACTTGGAGAATGGTCTCCTCTTCCATGGAGCTCCTCTTCCAGGATGGAAGAATGGGTCACTTGGTCCCTTTCTTCTGGGGGCTCTAATGGGGCCACCCCAGGGGTCACCTGTGAGCTCTCAGGAGTCACCAGGTCTGGGTGCATGACCTTAGGCAGGTCCCTCACTTGCCTGAGCATCAAGCATTAGCTTCCTCATTTGTGAAATGGGGCAGCACCCTCTTCCTCAGGCCACACCCCAACCAGGTCTGTTCTCCATTTTTCTCTGTCTAGCATTTCCTCCGGCTCCCCGGCCTTCGGCTCCCTTCTGGCTAGGTCTCGCCAATGGGAGGGACTGGCAGGAGACGGAGGGTGGAGGAGAGATGGGCTTGGGTATTCCTCCCAGTGTTCTGGGCCTGCTTTGGCCTTCCTCTTGGGCAGGGTGGGGGGGTCTGTCCCTCCAGGTCCACAGCTCCTGCCAGGTGGCCCCTCCCCATTCCAGTTCAGATTTCCTCCCTGCTTCAAGCACTTGGGCAGGTGACAACTCCCCATGGTGGCAGGGTGCTAGGCACTTTGCCATCCTGGCCTGCGCCCATCCCCTCCTTTCCGTGAGTGGTCTCTGCTTTCCAATCCCTTCTGTTGAACCCTCCAAGGGAATTCTTTGTGTCCTGACCCTCTGACCTGTACCACGAGCTAATCCATGTGAACCGCTTGGCACAGTGCCTGTCATGCAACTGAGCATGCCATTCTTGCCAGGCATTATTTTTATTGTTATTACGATGAGGGTGATGACCCCTCTGGCCCTTGGCTCCAACAGTCTTTGCCCTTTTGCTTCCCTGTGAGGATCTCCTCCCCTCCCTGCAGTCTCCTGGGGGCTCCCAAGACTGGGCTCACTCGCAAATGGCCATGGAGGGGGTCTGAGATAGGAGCTCTGGGACCCTGAGTCTTTCAGATGAGGGGGAAGGGTGATGTGGCCTATGGGGCCACTGCAGAGGGGTCCAGAGACCCCCAAATCACAAACTTCCCAAGCCTGGGAATAAAAGAGGGTGGACATTCTGGGGACCTTCCTAAGGCCCTGGCAGTGGTGTCCCCTGTTGGCACAAGGGCCATGGCTCCCTCCTGAACCTCCCCTCATGAACCAGAAGGTGGTTAGTTCAAGCAGAATGGACTGGAAGTCGGTTCTTTCTGGGTCCCCAACACGGTGTGGTGTTTGGGGGCAGGGCTCAGCCTTGGGCTCCTTTAATTGTCTCAGGGTACTCAACCATATTATTTATTCCTAAGTCACCAGCCAAGATGCAGGGAAGTTCACGCTGCCGCACTGGCCCCATAGCCATGGCTTTGGGCTCCCCCATCTCCCTGAGTTGCCCTTCTGACAGCTGCCCTTGCCCCGGGGGTCCCTGCTTCTCCCTCTTTGGTCACGGTCAAGTGCTGGCCCAAGGCAGCTGTGGCTTTTGGGGCCGCTGCTTCTGGAAGATTCCCCCCCATTCTCCACCCAGCCAGGAGTTACCCAGAGAGAAACTGGCGGGAAACTTACCCCAAACTCAGTCACGAGGATGTCAGTGATGCTGCCCAGAACAGTCACAAAGTCGAAGATGTTCCAGGCATCGCGGAAATAATTCTAGAATGGGGACCCACAAGACAGAGATGCCAACGCAGGGCTCCATGCCCGGCTGCCACAGCCGGCCCCGGGGTACATTAGGGGCACAGCTGCCGATCAACCCGAGTGCCCACAGCACTTATGGTCACTCAAACAGCAACATGCTGCCGTATCATCTGCTCTGAGGTCCCCCTCCCTGGGACCCCATGGCTTTCCTGGCCCCCGAGGGGGCCTCTGCAACCCGATTCAGCTCTGCTGGAGAGAAAGGGCAACCCTTTGGGCTTGCCTCTCTCTCTGACATATCTTAGGGCTCCCTGATACCCCAGATGCTTTATAAATGATGTCACTGGGATCCTCATGTAGACCCTCGGAGAAAAGGATTATCAGCCATTTTATATGAGGTGGCTGAAGCTCAGAGATGCTACTCGTCCATCTGAGGTGAGCAGCATGGACATGAAGAGTCAGGATTTGAACCCAGGGTTCTGAGTTCAGAGTTTCTGTTCAGACCCTGCTTATTATAGCGTGCTCGCTAAGAGAGAGGACTGTGGGTTCACCTCCCAGTTCTGCTGCTGTGTGGCTGTGGGCCAGTGACTTAACCTCTCTGTCCTTCCACTTCCTAATCTGAAGAAGGGGGATAGTAACAGGGGTGCAAAGGCCTTCTGGGCACACGCTGTGGGCTTCACCTCCTGGCCCCCTTGTGCTTAGATGGGGCCGTGTGTCTAGTTACAGCCAAAGGGTTTTGAGCAGAGGCAGTGAGAGCCACCTTCTGGCCAGCGTGGGACTCTCCAGAACTCTTTTAACCCTGGGCTTGGTGACCATCAATGTTCCAGGTGGCAGATGCTCTGTGAGCCTGGGTCCCTTAACTATGAGGCTAAGGGCCCCCCTGCTGAATGTCACCCAAACCTTTGTTGGCTGGAGTGATTGAGATATGGGGGGTGTTTGTTACTATACCTTTTTTTTTTGTTTGTTTTTTAATTTGTTACTGTTCCTTAACTTGACCTATCCTGACTGGCACAGCCCTGGGCCGGGTGCTGGCTCAATCGTGCCACACAGGTACAGCACGCTGTGGTTAAAACACTGAAATATTCCACACGGTTTGAGCTCACACTGAGCGGCACCTCTGCCTGAATCCAAGGGTCTGGTTCGAACAGAGAGCCCTCAGTTCAAACAGTGGCTCAGTGCAACCTGCGCCAAACTCAGGCTTTCCCAGCATCCTTACAAAGCGGAGGCCAGGTTGGGGCTTGGGTCCCCTGCTGAGTGGTCAGTGTCTCCCCTGAGCCTCTGACCCTGTGGCAGCCCCTCTGCCTCACAGAGGAGAACCCAGGCTTTGGGGCTGTGCTTTTCCAGAATCAAATGCTTTCAGCATGTGGGAGTTAAACGTCCTTGGAGTTGGACTGGTTGGGCCTTAGAGCCCTCTTCTGGAAGAAAGGTATCACAGCAGTCAGATCATGAGAGTGAATCTAGGCGTGGAGTTTGGTTAGACAGTAGGTGCTCAATGAATGGAAGCTATTTTATACTCATCTGAAAGGAAGTCATGTTCCACTGGCCCTTCTGGTATTTTAGCAGATGCTTCTGGGGCCTTGCCTGCATCCCCTCATATTTTGATCGCACACCTTCAGGTACTCTGCCCAAGGGCTTCCCCTGGTTGCAAATTTGCTGGGGAATGAACAGCTCCCCTGGGCGCAGCCCTGGGCTTTGACTGAGGGGCACTGGAGGATAAATTCCCCGGCTCCCTCCTCTCCTCAAGTGGAAGGACTCTGAAGTATGTGCCCTCTAATGCCTCCTGTTGATCCTTAATGGAACTGGGCCCTTTTGCCCACAGTGGGAACTGGCTTCATAATTCACCCTGTACTGGCTGCCTTCTGGCTCCTGCCTCACTCCCCCTCCCTCACACTGAGCTTCCTGGGTTTTTGGATAAATGCTCACACTCAATTCTATGTTCTGGGGAGTCTGAATGAAGGCAACTTTCTAGGCATATGGCCATAGCCCTCAAGCCCCTGGACTAGAAGGCTCCCCCGGTCACCTAAGTTGCACATGGTGAACTAGGGCTTCATATAAACTGGAGGGGGAGGCCCCACGCAGGCCCCTGTGGGATGGTCAGGGGCGGGGGAGATAGAGCCCCAGCCCTCGAGTAGAGCCCCTTCATTACCAGAAGATAGGGGATTCAAAAATTGCACAGCATAGCTGTGTGGGGCAGGTCCCGTGCCTGAGCCTACCCACGCTCCCCGCAGCCCTGGGAGGCTGGGTGTATGGTACTCCTATTTTGTATATGCGGAAACAGGAGAAAAAGGCCAAGTGCCTTGCTTGAAGCCAGACAGTCAGAAAGGGGCTGAGGCAGGATTTGTACCCTGATATGGATACACCATAGCCTGATACCTACACCCCATACGTGTTCTGTGATCCATCCTGGTGGCATCCCCAGGACCGAAATGCTGGGTTGACGCCATTGCCCTGGATGCAGGGTGCCTCCCCCAGCCTGCTTGATGTTCAGCACAGGACCTGGGAGCCCAGGCTGTACTTTGGATACCCTGGGGTATTAGTTAAAAATATAGATTCAAGGGGGTGCCTAGGTGGCTCAGTGGGTGAAGCGTCTGCCTTGGGCTTTGGTCATGATCCTGGGGTCCTGGGATGGAGCCCCACACTGGGCTTCCTGCTCAGCAGGGAAGCTGCTTCTCTCTTTGCCTCTGCCACTCCCCCTGCTTGTGCTCTCATTCTGTCAAATGGATAAATAAAATCTTAAAAAAATACAGGGGTGCCTCGGTGGCTCAGTGGTTGAGCATTTGTCTTTGGCTCAGATCATGATCCTGGGGTCCGGAGATTGAGTCCTGCATCAGGGTCCCTACAGGGTGCCTGCTTCTCCCGCTGCCTATGTCTCTGCCTCTCTGTGTTCTCATGAATACATAAACAAAATCTTTTTAAAAAATACAGATTCAGGGGTCCCCACCTGACCAAGTGAATCTGAACTTCTGGGGTTGGCTCTGGGGCATCATTCAATTTTAGGAAATCTCCCCAAATGCTCCTGATGGGTGACAGGGTTGTGAGGTCCGCCTTGGAGGAGAAAGCCTTGAGGAGCCTTACTGCCACTCTTTCTGGCATTTATGGAGCCCTCACACCAGGCCAGGCTTTACCCTCGGCCTCCAGACACACTTATCTGTGCTGGGGTTTGTGAGGGCTCTTCTGGGGAAGAGGCAGAGGATGGGCCCTAGCGATGGCGAGAGGTGAGGTGATATAGTCGGGATGTGAGCTGAATCGAGGGCTCTCAGGTGCCAAAGCTGACACCCTTTGCCACTTCGGGACACCGGGGTGAGAAACCAGCCTCCATCTACCCTCCAGAGAGCCTGACTGACGCCACGGGGCTGTAGGCCATTCTCTGAGAGGTGAACTAAGTGGGTGGTCGAGAGGGAAGCCTTATTTCAAGTCTGAGCTCAGCCACTCACTGGGGACATACCAGTTACCCCAACACACAACCCCACCAGTTCAGGCCCTCTTCGCTGTTTTTTTTTTTGGGGGGGGGGGCTGTGAACCTCCTTAGCCACCTGAGAAGACCTTCCTAGAGGAAGCTTTGCAAATGCATAAAATAAAATACCCAGTCTCTCTCTCTGTGTCTCTCATGAATAAATAAAAAAAATCTTAAAAAAATAAAAACATAAAATACCCAGGATTGCAAGGGCACCTGTTACCTTGAAATATGCTGATCAAAATATTCTTTTCAATGAGGATCTGATGATTCATGCACTTCCTCATTACCATACGAAATACGTTCTAGCTGCAGGTTTGAGAGTCGCCAGCATTTGAAGCAAGGATGAACACACACTAAATTTGGAGGTGCCTGCAATATCTATCACGCGCTAGGAAAATATCTAATTTTTATCAGTGACACGGTGATACAGACTGTACTAGCAACACTGCAGGGGGCTGTTTGCCTTCAAGACAGGAGGAAATGTTTAAAGTCCAGTTAGCAGCTTGTGAAAAATAAAGATGTGCTTTTTTTTTTTTCCATATCTGATTTTGCAGATACTCCCCCACCCATCGCATCCCAGATCCCTGCAGGGAATCAATGGGCCTCAGGGCGAGACGTCTTGCATTAGTGGGTGATGAAGGCAAGCTAGTGGCTCCTGGATTGCAAGGCAATCAGTAGAACAGGCACCTTCAGAGCACCTGGCACACAACACGGACAGATACGGATTCATCTCAGTTGTCAGTTTGCACATCTGTGCGCTGCTTCCATTGTACAATGTACATCTCACCGAGGATTGTGGTTAGATTAGAACGGCTGGAACGCCATGGACCTGGCCTGTCTGGACCTCAGTTTTCTTAAAGTGGAGGGTAACTACTCCCACCCCTTGGATCACTTTGAGGCATGGCTGTGCAAGTGCGTACCTGGCACATAGTAACCGTCAACAGACGTTGGGTCCCACTGGTGTTATTTGGCAAGCGTGTGAACGCGTAAGTAGGGTCTGTGGGCGCTGGAGGGATGCTCAAGTCACCGCTGGGGTTGTGGGTCTTGGGGCCAGGTGGGGTAGGGGACCATCACCCAGCACCCAGTGCCCCTCCGGGCTTCCCCCCAACCCATAGCTCTAGCCTCATACTTACCAGAATCCCAAAAGCCATGACTTTCAGCAGACATTCCAGCGAGAAGAGGGAGGTGAAGACGATGTTGAATACTCTCAGAGCGTTTTCATAAGCCACTGAGGCCCCATAGAACTGGATGGAATAGAGAGGAGGAAGGACGGCAGGATCAATGGGCAGGGTGGGGCCTGGGGAAATGGCTTTGGGGCTATCCTGTCCTGGGGAAGGCAGGACTTTGACACCAGGCTTCCCAATGTCCTGTGAGGTGACTCAGGCCCCAGGTGAGCTCTTCATGGGCTGGGCTAATCTTTTCACTTCAAAACAAGCACTTTCTTGAGCTCGCTTTGGCATCCCAGGTCCCAGGACTGCCTGCCTCACTGTGCTCCTGATAGGATGCAGGAGGATGTCTGTATCATCTCCTCAGCAGGATTTTCTTTTTTTGTTTGTTTGTTTTCTTTTTTTCAGATCTCTCTCTCTTTAAATCCTTACCTGTGCCCTACCATGAGACTATTCCCCAGACCAAGACTTAACACATTTCCAGAACTCCCAAAAGTGTCCTTGCACCCCTTCCAAGTCGGCAACTTGCCCTAGAGGTAACTGCTATTCTGACTCCTTGTGAAATCTTGCCCAAACTATTTAATTAGATCAAGTTTATAACCTTTAGCCCCAAGTGCCAAGTTACAGGAGACATGGCAGGTGAGGAAGTAGTTACAGTACCCCCACGAGAATACCAATGCACCCAGAGGTGGGACTGTTTTCATTCAACTCATTTGGTTTCCTGAAAAAGTCAACAGCATGGGGGGGAAAAGTGTGAGGAAGACAGAGATTTAAAAGACAAAAACCAGAGGCCATGTGTAGCCATTTGGATTTTGGCTCAAAAAACAACTCATGGGGCACTTGGGTGGCTCAGTCGGTTAATCATCCGACTCTTGATTTTGGCTCAGGTTGTGAGATTGAGCTCCATGTCCAGCTTCGCACTGGGTGTGGAACCTGCTTAAGATTCTCTCTCTCCCTCTGCTCCTTCACTACCTCTAAAAACCCAAAAAACCCAAAACATCAACTCATGCTGTAAAAGACATTTTGGGGACAACTCAATATGTATCTTAGAGAATTATCACTTAGCATGTTGAACATAAGGATATGTAGGACATTTTCTTACTTCTTAGAAATACATATGAAGGATTTAAGGACAAAATATTGTGACGTCTATCATTTAAAAGAATAAAAAAAATAGATGCAATGTCCAGAATGGGCAAATCCATAGAAACAGAGTGCAGCCTGGTGGTTGCAAGATGCTGGGGGAGGGGGATGGGGGGCAGTGACTGCTCATGGGGACAGGGGTCCCCTTTTGGGAGGATGAAAATGTTTTGGAAGTAGGGAGAGATGGTGGGTGCACAACTTGGCGAGTGTACTAAATTGCCACTGAACTGCACACTTTGAAATGGTTAATTTTATGTTATGTGAATTTCACCTCAAGAAAAAAGAGGAAAAAGGTAGATGAAGCAAACATAAAATATATTCACAATGGGTACCGCTGGAGGATGACCTCGAGACTGGGTGTTCATGAGGGTGGGGTTCAGGAACCTGCAGCCCCAGCATCCTGGGGATGGTGCTTGGAATTTCAGGATCCCAGCCCCACCCCGGATCTGCCAGAACCAGAATCCGCCTATTAACAAGATCCCCAGATGATCTGTGAACACACTGGGGTTTGGGAAGCGCTGTGCTATACTATTCCTTTCTGTTTGAAACTGTTCATGATTATAACAATGAAAAGATAAAAGAACTTGCTATGGAGAAGCATTTCAAGCAAAAATAGGCACTGCTTCTTCGCCAATTCAAAAATTAGCAGCTTAAATAACGAGTGTTTTTGAAGTGTTGAGAAATGTGCTAATGTCTTTGCCTGAACATCCTCACTCAATCCTCATCCTCACCCAGGGATGGGAGGAACGTGCTATTATGATCACTCCCGTTTCATTGACAGGGAAACTGGGGCCTGATTGTTGCTGGTCCCCTGTGCAAAGTTAAATGCTGAGATAAATAGCAGAGCTGGGCTTAAATCCCGACCTTTGGTCTCCAGACCACAGGGTGAAAGGTTCTGACTTTTCACCCTGAAAAGCCTCTGTGGCCCCAAAGGTTGCAAGGTCCCCACCTGCCCTCCCTTCCTCAATTCATCCACTGAACATTTATGGAAGGCCTCCTATTCCTTGTGAGCCAAGGATTCACTGAACCCCAGGAACTCAGGGGTGACCAGGACTTGCCAAGGCCCTTGGAGCTCACAGGCTACGGCGTGTGGCCATCAGGCAATCTATGCTGATATTACGGCATGTGGGGTCACCGATGGGGTGTCTGCAAAGGTGGGTGCCTTGGGCAGTCATGGGAGGTCAGGAACCGTTTGCCAGGCGGAGGGAACAGCCAGAGCAGAGGCTCGGTGGCAACACAGTGTGATATGCGTGGGAGACTTGCAGGCATATCTCCCTTTGGCCAGAGGAGGGTGGGTGTGAGTGTGAGGGGCAGGTGTGCAGCGGGGGTGAGGCAGGGCTGGGGGCTCACCTTCATCATGAGAACGATGGTGTTGAGAGCGATCATGGCCATGATGGTGTACTCGAAAGGTGGAGATACCACGAACTGCCACATGCGGTACTGGAAGCTCTGCTTGTTCTGGGGCATGTGTCGAGTCAGCGGCTTGGCACTGATGGCAAAGTCGATGCAGGCTCTCTGCGGGAGAGAGGCAGGGGGTGTGAGGGCCAGAGGCAGGACAGAGGCGGCTGGACCCTCCCCATCTAACTGGCCAAGGCTCTCCGGCACATCTGCTTGAGTCTGCCGCCAGCCAGGATTCCTCACTCCCATAAGCTCTTCCCCACAGCCACTTTCTTCTGCCAACAGCTATGGCATCATCTGCTAGATCTCGCACTGGCACGTCCCCTGTTATCTCTCTGAATCCCCTTAGCAAACACGGGAAGTGGGTACTATCAGTAATCCTAATTTGCAGGGGAGGAAAACAGGCTCAGAGAGGTTAAGCCACTCGCTTGAGGCGGCACAGCTGCCAACTGGGTCAAACCTGAACTTAAGCCAAAGTCTGGCTTTGAAGTCTATCCATTCTTTCCTACTGAATACTTTGCTTCTTTTCCTCCTTCTTTTTGAGGGAGGGAGGAATAATGGCTATTTAGTCTTAGGGACCAAAAGAGCAGAGGGAGGATGCATTCTGGGTCCTCCACCTAGTTTGGATGATTCTAGAAGGGCAAAGGGCCATGTCTGTACTCTCCGGAGGACAGGATTTTAATTCATAGATATTCACCACCCCACCCTCGGGGAGATTATGCTTCCTCACCCCACTAACATCAGACATAGATGTGTGACTTGCTCTGGCTAATGAGATGTGGACACAAGTGACCTGTGTCACTTCTGGGCACAGATCACAAAAATTGCCCATGGTCTGCCATTGTCTCTTCTTTTTCTTCTTTTTTTTTTTTTTTAAAGATTTTATTTATTTATTCATGAGTGACACCGAGATAGAGAGAAGCAGAGACACAAGCAGAAGGAGAAGCAGGCTCCCCACAGAGAGCCTGATGTGGGACTCGATCCCATGACCCCGAGATCATGCCCTGAGCCAAAGGCAGATGCTCAATCACTGAGCCACCCAGGAAACCCAGCATTTTCTCTTCTTGATCCGAAGTGTCTCAGAGAGGAACCAGAATAAAGATGATGGGGACCAGAGTCACCTGGTCATGTGGTGTTGAGCAAGAAATCAATCAATCTCTTTGTGGATTCCTGGCACTGAGATTCTGGAGCTGCTTGTTACTGGGGCATAGCCCAGTCCAAACTGACCGATACAGACACCTGGGGTTGGTGTGTTTTTCTACCAGAACCCCATGAAGGGTTGCCCTGCAGAATGAATTCTCCCTGGACAATGCTGCTGTGCCCTCCCCAGATGCCCCCAAAAGCCATTTCCTGGGTGTGCATGTGTGTGCGCATGAGCACACATGTGCGTGTGGTGGTGGTTTTGTCAATCTTTCAAAACCGGGAAGCGGCACCTCGTTTTTCTCCAGGCTGTATTCCTCCATCATCTTATCCCCCTGCTCCTGGAAGGTGATGATGATCAAGGCCACGAAGATGTTGACGAAGAAGAAGGGGAAGACCACGAAGTAGACGACATAGAAGATGGACATCTCCATGCGGTACCCGGGGCTGGGGCCTTGGTTCTCGAAGGTGGCATCCACAGAGTGCTTGAGGACCCTGTGAGGACCGGGGTGGGCAGAGGGGAAATGTGGGACAGGTCACGGGAATGGAGGGGGATAGTAAGAGAAAACAGCAACGAAATGAAAGTAGTCACTGTTTTCTGACTCTGACTGCTGTGGTTACTTTGTGAAGCCAGAAGCCTTCCCAGCTTCTCTGTCTGTGGGAAGTGTTAGCAACAGGGTCAGTTACCTCTACCACCATGTATTGAGGGCTATCAGGGGCTGGTTGTGATTTTATTCATTTTCTTGGCCACCTTCTCAGGGAGGTTATCACGGGCCCCATTTTGCACACGAGGAAATCGAGGTTTACCAAGTTAAAGTGACTTGCTGAAGTTTACCCACTAGGGCCTGGCCACGTTGGGATGGGAAACCAGGTTGGTGGTGATGGATGGGAGGGTGTGTGGGGTCATGGAGGCAGATTATTGGCGTGTGGGGGGCATTTAAGCATAGGTGGTAGTGGGAGCTGAGGAGGGGTAGTAGGGATGGACATGGGAGTGTGCATGTGCATAGCTGCTCTGAACAGTTGCACAGATTGTGCACTGCTCAAGGGTTCTGCGTCTAAGAGGTGCCATTCATACCGCAGACATGATAGATTTGTATATTTATGATGACAACTTTTGGGCAGGTAGCCATGAAGTACCTCATTTGAACAAAATCATTAAGTATATTGCAATGATTTTTCTGACAGATGGAAGTGAAGTCTGTCGAGGAAGGGCTGTCTAAAAAATTCGCTCAAAGGTGCCGTCTGGGCTAGCACTGGCCTCATGTAAGTGGGTACCGAGTGTGTGTGTGTGTGTGTGTGTGTGTGTGTGTGGTGTGGGGGGGTGGGTAGAAAGGCACATGAGGGTTGGTGTGTTTCCTGAGAGCAGAAGGAGGGAGGCGAGGATGCTGAGGGCATACACTTGCATTTCTGAGACCTCTGGGAGGAGGACCGGGACTAGGGTGAGGAGAGTGAGGCACTTGCCTTGGACATAAATCAAGGAGGTGCCAAACCTCTCAGTTGTCAAGAGAAATGGTATCTTACTGCAATTTAAACAAATCACAACGAATGCCAAAAAACAAAAACAAAAAACCAAAAACGAATCCAAAACCAATGACAACAACAACAAAAAGCCCATAATGAAAAAAATTAACATTTTAAGTAAAGACAGTTTAAGTAAAAATCGGACTTGCACGATTCAGCCTCACCCTAGCCCTGACCTTATTCTCGGCGAGTCAAAGGGACTCAGAAAATGTCATGTCCACACCCTGGTCTTGGAGATCTGTGCTCACCAGCACAGGAAGGGTTAAGAGGATGTGATCGCCTGTGTCTGTGGAGCCTTCCTGCAAATTCGAAGCACTTGCCCGTTCTGATGCTCAGGGTCTGGCGAACTGAGGGCTGGATTTCTGCCCCAGCATGTGCAGGCTGCTGGACAGCCCCTCATGCGCCTAGCAGGGTCTCCGCCTCGGGAAGCCAGGAGCAAACCCCTGGCTTTGTGTCCAGGCCTGTCTCAGCACTGGGCTCTCGGACCCTTCCCCATCCTGTTCCCTGGGCCCCCTGACTCCTCCGTGGGGCTTTCTGACGGGCCACTTACTGTGGCCAGCCTTCTCCTGTGGACACGGTGAAGAGAGTCAGCAGAGCCCACAGCACGTTGTCATAATGGAACTCATACTTCTTCCACTGTCTGTCCCGAGCCTTCACCTCGTTCTTCTCATAGAGGAGGTACTTGCCGCTGCCACAGAAAATTGGGGCCATTAGTGAACAGAGGAAGGGGACACTCATCTTTGGCAATTGGAGATTAGGAGGAGGAGGAAGAGGGGCCCCCACCAGCCCACACTGCATCCCTCAGCCCAGGAAGCAGCAGCCCCCCCACACCCCCTGCCTGTGTCTCCACTCATCAGTGCGCATCCAACTCGGAGACAAATCTTTACACGAGGCCTGACTCAGCACCAAGCACTCTTCTAACACGAAAATTTCTAGTCCTGTGGGTGGGAGCTTTGGGGGGTTGAGAGGAGAGAGAGAGAGAGGAACATCTCTGGATCATCAGGCCAAGGTGGAGTGGGGAGGTGGAAGAGGGGGGCGGCTGCTGCTTCTTTTCAGGGCAGGACACGAGGCTTAGCCCCAGACATGTGGCCAAGTGTCTGGGGTCTTTCCAATGTCAGGCCACAGCCACCAAAATAACTACAGGCTGACAAACTTCTCATCCACAGCTCCAAAATCTAGAAGGTTCTGAAAACCAAACATTGTCCTCTTTACTCGGGGCAGGGGGTGGCCTGTAATGGCCCACAGACCAAATTTGCACCTGTTTACGGCCCACAAACCAACAACGGGTTTCTACGTTTCTAAGTGGTCGAAAACAAATCAAAAGGATGCATTCATGACAAATTAAATTTACTTGACATTCATATTTTCATTTCTAGAAATAAGGACACAGACACGCCCGTTTGTTTCCGTTCTGGCTATTTGGAGTTACAACAGCAGCAGACAGGGGCTGCCTCACAGGGGCTGTAGGCCCCATAAAGGCAAGAGTACCCACCTTCTGGCCCTCGGCTGACAAACTTTGTCCATCTCTGATCTAATTAGTCTGGCAACGAAACCTGACCTGACTGGACGTGAACGAGGCTCTTCCTACTTGTTATCTGTGCCATTTGGTGTAAACAGTTGCATGTTTCCCAGCAGAATACCAGTTAAAATGGTTTGATTACAGGAATGCCTCAGGTTCAGCTGAGGGTGTGATGTCCTATGTAGAACGGGTCCTATATGATTTTTCTAAAATCACAAAATATTCTGAACTTTGAAACGCATTTGCTGGTAGTGGTTTTAAGATAAGGGACGCCTGAGTGGCTCAGTGGCTCAGCGACTGCCTTCGTCTCAGGGTGTGATCCTGGAGTCCCGGGATCAAGTCCCACATCGGGCTCCCTGCATGGAGCCTGCCTATGTCTCTGCCTCCCTCTCTCTCTCTTTGTGTCTCTCACGAATAAATAAAATCTTAAAAAAAAAAAAGATAAGGGAACGTGGGTGTGTATTCATAACCCCATTTGACAAAGGCGAGGACAGAAGCGATGCACCAAGTGGCACTACTGGCCACCTCCGCTGCCACCAGTCCCCGCGGGGGACTCTGAGGAGAGCAGAGACCCACCGGCAGTCTTTCTCGAACTCCTTGGACTCATCGGTGCAGTGGAAGAACTTTCCCTTGAAGAGCTGCACGGCCACCACGGCGAAGATGAACATGAACAGCATGTAGACGATGAGGATGTTGAAGACGTTCTTGAGTGAGTTCACCACACAGTCGAACACGGCCTGCGGGGGAGAGGCGGGTGGAGTTGAGAGAGGGCGTGAGGGGGTGGGGTCCCGCCTGTGACACCTGTCTCCAGCAGCCTGTGATACCAACGTGTTGCTAATGTCCCATTTCATGGTCATGGCCATGGGCCGAGTCATGCGGCTAAGGCCACGCAGTTCTGGGAAGTCAGTGCTGGGGCTGGACTCAATTCTGAGTTTCTTTGCCTCTAAAACCTCGTATTAACCCCCCGGGGGAAATGGGACCACTTCTGGGAGCCTAAGACACATGCACAACTCTTGAGGGCGGGAGGAAAGGGCCTCCCTAGAGTAGTATTGCCTGTTAATTCTGTGTCCCTGCCTCATGCGCCTCCTTGTCCCCCTCCATCTGGAGGTGTGCTCTCCCTCACTTCTGCCCACTGAGCAGTAGGGGGCTTTGTGGCTTTGAGAGACAACTTTATGCACCCAGATTCTGGCCCTGGGTGACATGGAATCTTTCCACCATCTCCCCAAGAAGGCAGGGGTCCCGGCCTGCAACGTCTCCCAACTGTTCTGCTTCCAACCACGGTGGGTCCCAACCACAGGCAGGCAAGTCTCCTCGAATGTACTGGAATTTCAGGCTAGCTCTGTATTTCTAACCACCCCCCCCCGGGTGGGGGAAAAGGGTGCACAGCTTTCACGGGGGCTTTGGAAGGGGGCTGCCACCCAGCAGAGGGTGAGGAACCCCAGCACTGAATATGGCTGGACTTCCATGTATTTCAATGCAGCAAGCTTTCATGTCCAAGACAGCCACGTATCGGTGAGTGACAGAGCCAGAGTCATGGGGGCGCGTCACGCCCAGGTGACCGCCGATATTCCTTTAGGTCCTGCAGGCGCCCCACGGGAAGTAGTGCTGAATTACACAGTAACAGAGTTATTCACTTTGCACCCTTCCCTTCGTTCCTTTTGAGCAAAAGAGAAAGTCTTGCTCAGTTACTACTCTGTTAACATCTAACCCCAAAACTCTTCCTTTTCATCCCGGAAAGAGCAAGCATCCATGTCCAAAGCCTTTTTCAGGCAATCTTCTTTGGCTATATTTTAATAATGGTATCTTATTTGGGGGGAATGTATTTAGTTTTACCTTCTATTAGCATTGGGTTCTGGTTTTCCACCTTGGAAACCTTGGTGTAGAATTTGCTTTTAGTTCACTTAAATTAAAAAAAAAAAAAAGTGGCGACTTTAACGGTAAGTAGGAAATAGTACAGCTGGCCCTCAGGTGGAGCATCAGTTGAAAAGGTGTGTTTGAATGACTAGGTTGCATTTCCTTCTCTTTTCTGCTGTTTCTCCTGAATGACAAGCTTTGGGAAATGCTGGTTCATGCTACTTTGGCATGAGAGATAACAGAGCCTAGAACAGGTTGGTGAAAAGTTAAAAGTTATGTGGGACCAGAAACCTAGTTTCCTGCTGCTCACATTAGGGCTGTGCCCTATTTTATCCATACAATGTCCTCCTGTGAATTAGGAAAAAAGGGATCCCAACCTTAAGACATTTCATCTAATGGAAAGCTGTCAGAATACAGATTTTCTTAGATCAACTCCCTTACTGCCATCTGCTGGATAGTTGTAATAATGAATATATCCATATATGACGGATGTGATGTTATCAGCACCCCTGTCAATGTAGTATCCTTGAGCAGTGTGCAACCTGCCCAACTGTACATGGCAACCCTGACAGGTCTCCCACACGCCCCCGTCTCACCTTGAGCTTTGGCAACCGCTTGATGGTTTTAAGAGGTCGTAGCACCCGGAGGACTCGGAGGGATTTGATCGTGTTGATGTCCTTTCCTTTGCTATTGCCACTGTGGAGGGATGTTAGGGTGCGGAGAGGGGAAGACAGGGAGCAGAAGTCAGTCTGGGTGGTAGGTGGCCCACAACTCTGTGTGACTCTACCCTCTCAGGCCTAAAAGTCTGGGGTGAGCCTGGCATAGTCCTGCCCTTGCTGGGGAAGAGTGGTCAGCACCCCTGTTATGTTTGGGCTCAAGAGGTAGTCAGAAGATGGCCTTCTGTGGTTCTGGTGGCAGGATTTAAGGGCCCTCTGCCACTTGGCTGGGTTGAGTACCTTCAGGGGGTGGCCCTCAGACCCAGCAAGAGGGGACCTGGCTGTCCTTACGCTCATTAGAGGTGGTCTTGGTAGGGCTCTTAGAAAATGGGATTCCTCACCCCCGCTTCCAACAGGATTCAGGAGATACTTAACGTGGCCCTCCCCCAGTACTCCTGGGCCCACCCGAGGGGAAAGAACCAGGACATCAGATGCCCATGTTGAATCTCTGCCACGGTCTCTTAGCCCATCTTTCCAGAGAGCTGCATAGAGGTTCAGTCCAGGGTCTACTGGACCTGAGCCTTAGCCGTACAACCCCTGCAGATGCCACACTACCCTTGGCCAAGGTCCCCCCAGAGGAGCATACTGGGTGCAGCCATCAGAGGCTTGTGGTTAATAGAACTCACCCCCCGCCCCAAGTCGCCCAAGTCAGAAACCCAAGTGTCACGTTCAGCTTCCTATCCTCTGACCCCAACCGGTTACCCTCCTTTCCTCTCCATCATCGTCCCTGGCCACTATCTCAGGCTGGACTCTCATTACCCATTTCCCGGCTTCCCCCCGCTCCCTGTCTCTCCTTCCACCTTTTCTGCACACAGTGGTCTAAGCCAATGACCACGTCACTCTCCTCCTCAGAATCCTTCTGGAGCATCTGAATCCCTGGACGTGAGAACTTCTGGTACGGCACTCAAGGCTCCTCGAAATCCAGCCCGACTTACCTTTACCTTTGCATTCCCATCGTCTGCTACACACACCAAATCCCAGCCACATGCTCTTGCCTCCCTCTGCTTTTGCACATTCTGTTCCTGCTGCTGGAAATGCCCTTCCTCCACCTCACCACTCCCAGGACCATGCAGCCCCCAACACCAAGCTAAAAGCTCCTTTATCTGGCAGCCTGCCCTGATTGCTGGTGGGTTCAGCTGGCTCCTACTGCTGTTCCACAATCATCTTTGGTTCCGTCTTTGGCTTCGGGCTTTAGACCCGAGGGGTTCGGGAAAACCCCTCAAAGGCTTAAGCTGTGATTTATTCCTTGATGTGTCCATTTTCCCTTTAATCCTGGTTCTCATCCCAGCCTCGCCATGCACCTGGTGTGTGGTCTCAGGATGTGCATGAACAGATCCAGATCCCAGAGTTCTTTGAGGGTCCCCCAGCAAACATCTCCCTACAGTTACCTCGTGGGTCATGCGTAGTAGAGCCATCCCGGGGACCCCCACCATGGTGTGTCGGGATATCTGGGCACACCACGTCCATTCTTTTAGATCTCTTTCTTCTCATTTTTCAGGGAATGGGGGAGGGGGGGACTGGACGTTAGCCTGCAGGGCACAGCTGTGCTCCAGAATTCAGCTGGAACATGTTTTTCCCTTTTTAGAGCCAAAGGCTGTTATCTCAAGGCTGTGCCCCTGAAGTGTGCAACGCACATCAAGAAAGTCACTGGGATAATCTGAGGCAGAACAGGGACACAATTAAATAAGTGGATCACACAGGGAAACCAGCTATTTCTTCTTCAAGAATCTTTCAGGCCTTTTGCTTTAGTAAGAGTGGAAGTCTCCGAGATGTGCTAGGAGGTCTTTAATGCTTTCCCAGCACTCACTAATTTCTCTTGAATCCTAGCACCCGGCTCGAGTGTGACAAGCCACAATGCCACTGTTTCACTCCTGTGGGATTCACCTTTCCAGCTGTGGTTCTGTCTGAGGCTAACAATACCGCTGTACAGGGATGATCTAGTTTTCCAGCAAAATTGAAGTGAAGTTTAGACTATGTGCTGGTGGAAAAAAATGTCAAGCAAGTGGACATCTAGCTTGTATGTGGAACCGGGTACAATCCTGAAGGGCTGAACGGCTGACATTGGGAAACGTGCCTCCCATGGGCACTTCTACTCCTCTGAAAAGGACTCCCTGGCCTGCCCCTGTGGCAGCCCCTCTCCCAGGATGTACTTCGCCCTTGGGTGAGGCTGAGAAATAATCTTTTTTACTGAGGCATTGAGGAGCGTTCCTGGCAGTTTGGGTACTGAGCATGCAGGAGCAGCTTGATCCAGGAGTTCTCACAGAAAACAACCCGATTTTGAACCACTTTGCTGAAAGTGTAGATGCTCCTCGGGAGGCTATACTTTTTCCTCCCAGAGCCCAAGTCCTGGTTGTGTGGACTGACCACCCTTCTCCCATGTTGGGGTCTGGACACGCTTACTCCTCTGGTAACCACCCCCCACCCCCATGCTTGTCTGCTTGTTGAAATCAGATCCCGGAGAGGCCCCGCTCCCCCATGTCCTTTCTATTCTCTGCCAAGAACTGGACTAATGGTGGGTCATGGTGGGAGCAGTGGCCCAGACCCCTTAGGGCTCCTTCTCCCTGAGGAGAAACTAAGGGGGGGCTCTGGTCGCTGCAAGCAACAGGATGGCAGTAAGGACAAAAGGCCATGGAAACCGGCCCAGAACCAACACAGCTGCACCAGGGCACGGAAAACGAGAGACAAAATGAAAGAGAAAGAAAGAGAGAGAGAGAAGGAAAGGAGAGACAGAGAGAGAAAACTTTACCGTGTACTGCTCCTGGTGAGGTGGCGTCGGAGGGAGAGACAGATCGTAAGCGGCCTCAGAAGAAAGAACACAGAACACACACATACACACACGCACACCTGAGCGCCCCCTTGCCCCGCCCGGGCACCAGGAGGGCAGCCTCAGGCTTGCGGCTCTGGCCGACGTCCATCCTTCCATCTGGAAGCCCCCGTTCGGTCCCCTGCCCTCGGCAGGCTCCCGGCACTGCCCAACAGCACCAAGAAAGCCAAATTTCCAAGTAGCAGGACAGCCAGAAAGTCGCCAGTTATCAAAGGCGAACTCGCCACTGAAGGTCACTGCCAAGAGCTGGAGAAATCCTTTTTCTCCAGAGGTTCTGGGGCTGGGAGGTTTTAGAATGGCTCGAAAGTCGTGAGCTTTCGGAGTGGGGGCGCTGGGGCTTGAATCTCAGCTCTGCCCCTAACTGTCATCCTCATCTATGAAACAGACCTGGGGGATTCTGATGCTTCGTGCGTGGTAGCTATGGCCTTGGCTTTACCCCCTGAGTCAGGAAGCAGAGGGAGGTTAGCAAAGAGCTCCGATTTGGGGTGTAGTTAGAGGCAGCTCCTGGGAGTCCTGAGACGAAGCTCTTGGCATCTGGTACGAAGCCTCACGCAGCTCAACTTTGGAGTCAGGCTCGGTGTCACTATGACTCTCTAACCACGGCTGGAGGAGGTGAAGGCCGGAGAAACCTGGCTGCCATCAGAGAGGGGAGGCCCTGCTGCCGGCAGGTACACTCCAGGACTTCCCACCTGCTGCCTCTTTCAAAGTTAGTATTTCTAAAAACAGAATGGTTTAGGGGCACCTGGGTGGCTCAGCGGCTGGGCGTCTGCCTTAGGCTCAGGGCGTGATCCTGGGATCCTCCATGTGGGGAGCCCGCTTCTCCCTCTTTCTATGTCTCTGCCTCTCTGTCTCTCATGAACAAATAAAATCTTAAAAAAAAAAGAATTAAAAAAATGAAAACAGAATGGTTTAAATGTCTACAAATATTCCCGTTGGATTTTTTTCTCTCCTCTACCTTTTTATCTCAAAGCTCAATGTATCTAGGAATTATTGCACACTTAGACTCACGTAGATTCTCCTCTGTGATTGTTGACAGATCTCTCATTGACAGTGATTTCTCCCTGACCCGCTACCTTTGGGTGTAAAATGTGAGTCTTCTGAATGTCACCATGGTTGCCTGTGGGAAGGTGACACCATCATGCCTGTTTTCCAGATGAGGAAGCCGAGGCCCAGAGAGGGAGAGTGACCTGCCCAAGGTCACACAGCTAGGAAGTGGCAGGCTGAGATTCAAACCCCAGTTCGTGTGTCTTGCACTCAAATCTTCTTTCCATTTTATCACACATAAGAAAAAAGAAAACGCCTTCAGTGCAGGGGCTGTTTTGAGGATGGGATTAAAAATGTGGTAGCCTGAGGGCTCCTTCTTTGGCTTCCTGGCAGTTGGGCTCCCGAGCATGCAGGAGAGGCTTGATCAAGGCGTCTGTCAGCTGTGCTGGCCTGCCTTGAGGGAGGAGTGGCAGCGCCAGATGGACTCTTGGCAGTGAGGGCAGGATCCACCAGCTGCTGAGAAATGTCAGTTGGCCGCCCCAATGCATGGGCACAGAGCGTGATATCATGTGTGATGGCTCATGAGATGGTGTGTTAATGGTGGTCGCATGGACATGGCGCACAGTCAGTGGAAGGAGCGGGACACGCACACACACACAGATCTGGGTGAGGTGCAGGAGGGGTGGTAACCCATTAGCAGAGCTTCGACACATCCCTTGGAGGACCACAGGGATAGTTTTCCCACATCCGAGACGGGGCCACGATCATAGCACTGATGCAGAATCCTCGCCTCCACCCCAAAAGGCCAAAACAGCAAGATTCCTTTCAACAAAGAAGGGAGCAGCCTCGTGCCCCCGCCCCCCGGCTTTTGAGGAACCCAGGCGGGCTAAGCTGTCAGGCGTCCTTCTGCTGGTTTGCGAAAGCTTCCATGTTCGGGGCTGGGAGACGGGCAGCGACCCTGAATCGGACGGCCGATCACCTTAGTGACCCTGCCAGATTCGTTTCCCTTCTCAATCCCCCTGGGCCTCAATTTCCTCATCTACAAAATGGGGACGATGAGACAACTGCCCACAGGAGGTTGTTGGTGAGAACTGAATATGTGGAAGCTGTCACTGTTAACACCAAGTCGTTTTTCTATTTAATGGGGAAACTGAGGCACAGGGAGGCTAAGGGATTTGCATATAGAGACAAACCAGATAGAATTGCAGGAGCCTCTTTCTAAAGCAGTTAAGACTAATCTAACACCTCTTGGAGCTCTCAGCTTCATCTATGAAGAGATGGGCACAGGACAGATAAGTTGAGCTAAAAGACGAGAAAGGAAAGAAGCAAAGGACTCTGGGGTTGGGTACTCAGGCTGAGACCCTCAGAGAATCCCCCATTCCTGCCAATATGACATCCAACATGGAAAGACAGTAGCAAAGTTTTTTTGGGCAAGAAGCATTCTCAGGCAAAAGAGGCCAGAACCCTACAGCCAGGGGGCAGGATTCTGAAACTTTTCTGGGGAGAAAAGTTGCAGCTCAGGGGCTCCTCCTCTGGCTTTTTGGCAGATTAGCCCTGGGCATGCAGGAGCAGCTTGATCAAGGTGCTCGGCCAGTTGTGCTAGGCCTGCAGCCCTGCCTTGAAGGAGAGATGGGAGCATCAGATGGATTCTTTGCAGCAAGACAGGGAGGGTGTGTATGGGATCCCTGGGTGGCGCAGCGGTTTGGCGCCTGCCTTTGGCCCAGGGCGCGATCCTGGAGACCCGGGATCGAATCCCACATCGGGCTCCCGGTGCATGGAGCCTGCTTCTCCCTCGGCCTGTGTCTCTGCCTCTCTCTCTCTCTCTGTGACTATCATAAATAAATAAAAATTAAAAAAAAAAAAAAAAGACAGGGAGGGTGTGGCAGGGATTCTCAGGATCTACCTCTCCTATTCCTATGACCATCATCTAAAGGTGTTCTCACGGCTCTCAGCTCTTTTAAAATACCCTGAGAGCTGCTGGCACTTGTTAGGATCCCACTGGCAAATTCTACCCCCGCCCCAAATTCCTGTAAGATCTATGAGGCCATCGAGGCTGAAATGATGTCCTTAAATCCCAGCCTGGAACCTTCCTTGCATAGGAATTGGAAAAAAAAAAAAAAAAAAAAACAACAACCCAAAAACATTCAAAACGGGGATTTTCAAGGTCACGGGATGGCTGGCTTTATGCCTGTAGCAACTTCATAGAAGCAGTATAAAAGATTGACTACAAATATGCTGCCAAATTTTTGTGAGTTGTAGGCTCATTTTGAATGCCCTTGTATAATTTCATATATAAAATGAAAATTCAAAAAAAAATCAGCTCCCTCTAGCAGATTCTTTTGCAACACAAAGAATCATCCTGCTGATTGATTTTTGGTTGAAAAATAATTTTGATTTCACAAATTGTTTGCTTAAAGTAGAGCCTAATTGTAGCTCCAGGGATCCTAGAAACAGCATATTGTAAACTATAGCTCATTATGGCAAAAGTTCTACGGTTGAAAGTCCCAAGTCTTTTGGAGGCTACTCCTTCCCCAAATTGTGAGGTCAAATTGGGGGACAGAGGTGAGGCTGGGCAACAGTGGGGGCCCCCCTCTTCTTTACTGAACCATGTTGGCTCCAAAAGAGGTCTGGGAGGAAAGTGCCAAGGCCAAGGGTGAGCTGATGGGGTGCAGGCCCACTTCTTTTGTTCTATACCCAGTGGGGACCACATAGGGCAAGACCTACCACCCTGGGCCTAGCTGGCAAAGGGTGGTTGTGCGTGTATGGAGGCATGTGGCCGACAGGGTCCCCCCCCGACCCATCACCTCCTGAGCCCTAGGAGACTTGTGGGGGGGGGGCTGCTGGGAAGACATAATCCTGGAAGGCCTGAGCAAGGATGGGCGACATGCCTGCCAGAGCTTGCCCCTCCTCATCACAGAGACCACCACTGGTCAGAGCAAGGTGAGGACTGGGTCTCCTGATGCCAGAGCACGTGGCCGAGTGTCCACATTCTCTAGGCCACACAGGCCATGTTAGGCAGATGGTCAGGCCCATATCACCAAAAGATAAGGGCCAGGGTCGGAGGAGGGAGAGAGAAAGAGAAAGAGAGAGATAGAGACAGAGAGAGAGAAGGGAGAGGAAAGAGGATATGAGCCAGACAGAGGGACAGAGACAGAGAGAGGGAAGGAAAAGGAGAAAGAGAAGGAAAAGGAGAAAGAGAAGGAAAAGCAGTCAGAGGGAAGAAGAGAAAAAAAAAAAAAAGGACAGAGAAAGAAGAAAAAAGAAACAGAAGCCAGGGAGGGAAGGGGATTTGGGACAGAAACAGAGACAAACAGGGGTAGAGACACACGTAGACTATTTCCAGAGGGGATGGATTCACTCCAGGCTGAGGGTTGTAAAACGTTTTGGCTCTTCAGAGTTGAAATTTTCTTAGGACCTAGCTTGGTGCCTACCAGACACCTTGTAGGCATCACACAAATAGCTCATGGAGGGAGGGAGGAGCGTATTTCATGACGCTGTCATATACACTTTAAAAATCTTTTCGGAAGAAACTGGTGCTATCTTGGTAGGAAACAAATTGTATCTTATTTGTATTTTGCATTTCTCTGAATTCCAAGGGGGCTGATTCCCCCCTCCCATTTTTATTAGTTGTTAGTATTCTGCAAAATTTCTGTTTATATCTCTTGTCCATTTACCTATTGAGTTTCATGTTTCTTATTGACTTGTAATTACTTTCTATATATGGAGGCCATCAATTCTTTGTCTCATCTGTGGCAATCTTTTCTCTCTAATTCACTCTGCACTTTACTCACTTCATTTCTTAAAATTTCAGAACACTTTAATAACAAAGCCAAAGTTTTGGGGTTTTTTAGAGTGTCTTCCACTGCTCTAATACTTAAACAAGTAATTTAAAATAGGGAAAGTGATGGGGGGGAGAGAGAAGAAAGGAGGGAGGAAGAAGGAGAAAGGAAGGAGACGAGGTGGAAGGAGAGCAGACATAGAAAGAGGAAAAGAAAGTAGAAGATAAAAGGAAAAGGGAGTGGGACGTCTGGCCAGAGTCAGAAATATAATCAACCCACTGACCCTTATGGTACCTCTCCACCAGCTTGGAAGCATCCAGAACCCTGGAGTTTCTTGCTGTTCTGACACAGCTTGACCTCATTGTGTTCCCAGGGAAGAATCTGAGAGCGGCCCACGTTAGCCCTTAAATTGGAAATGAGCCACCACTCTGGCCTACTGACAAACCAAGTCTTCATTGTTTGGTTGGGGGGGCCATTCGAGAACCCCTGGAGATCTGCTGAGAAGGCAGCTCGGAGGCAGAGGCACAAAGGAAGCCTCTGATTTATCACTATGGGGGTGAGGTGGGTTAGAGTCCCTGAGACTTTCCTTTCTGGGAATGATCCACTGCGGTGGACACAGACAGGGTTCCCAAGAAGATCTGTCCTGGATTAGGACCTGGTCAGGTCTTCTCAACCTGCTCCAAGTTCTCTAATGTGGGGAATGTACCACTATGTTTGCTATCAGGGCCCTAAGATCTAGTGGCTGCCCAGCCCCTGAGTGCCACCTCGAAATGCTGTCTGGAACTTAGGGGCCACCTTGGAATGGGTCCCTACAATTTGGGCACCATCTTGGATGGAATGGCCTGGAATGGCGACCCACAACCCAGTTGTCATCTTGGAGTTACACAATGATGCATGGCCTTTGAGGAGGCAGAGAGTCCTAGGACCACCAGGAGAAGTAAAAGACACAAAGGGAGTCACCAGGTCTACAGGGCCTTCAGGCACAGGGTGGGGGGTCCAAATTCTCATGCACATTCACTTCTTGGTTTTCTTTTTTAGGGGCTCTCAGAGACAGCAGTTGGGGTGGAGCTAGTAGAGCAGAAGGAAGATGAGATGTCCCGGCGGAGCTATTCTACTAAAAGCAGCAGAGCAAGGGGTCGGTGACGTGGCTGTGTGAGGAGGTAGAAGGTGGGGGCCCTTCTCCTTCTTCCTGCACAGCAGACGTCATGCAAAAGCCAGTCGAAGCTCTTCCTGGGGGCATGCGGATGTCTCCCACCTCCCAGAGCACACTCTCCCCATCTCTATGCCCTGAGAACATGTTCCCTGATCCAATGGGCAGCCCCGGGCTGGCGGCGGGGGGCAGAGAGGCAAGTGGAAGCCTCAAGAGGAGACTTACGTGAAGGCAAAGGCCACCAGGGCCCCACTGACCACTATGAAGTCGAGAATGTTCCAGAGGTCGCGGAAGTAGGCACCCTGGTGCAGGACGAGCCCCAGGTCGATCATCTAGGGGTGAGAAGAGACAGTGCTCTGATCCCTCGTCCTACCTTGGGGAGCAGGACCTTCCTTTCCAGCCTCTGGGGGAGGGGCATGAAGAGGGGACGTGGCGAGGGATGGGACAGTGGCCCGAGGCACCTGGGGGAGCCCAATATACCTCCCGCCTCATGAAAGGCAGTGCCGACCTGCTGGTTCTCGGGTCCAAGCCTTGGGGTCTCCCTTGACTCCTCTTTGTCTCATTCCCCCACATGGAATCCATCAGCAAACCTTTCAAGAATGTACCCACTTTCTCCACCACCACCCTGGTCCACGCCCCATCATTCTCTGCCTGGTCTGGACCAGTACGACTGCCCAATCCTAGTTCTCTTGACTCTCGCCCACCCTGCCCCTTCCTCAAGTCTGTCCTCCCCAACGAGGCCAGAGCCTCAAGTCCCTCCTCTGCTCAGAACCCTCTATGGCTCCCACCTTGCTTGGGGTTAAAGTCAAAGTCTTCCCTGTGACCCACAAGGCCCTGCAGGATCTGTCCCTGTCACCTCCCTGCCCTCGTTTCCTCCCTTTCCTCACTCACTCTATCTAGTCCTTGCTTCTGCCCAACAAGCATTTCTAATCCCCTGGGCCAGCCAGCGCCGCCAGGGCAGCATTCTTGAGGGTGAAGACGCCCTTGGATCCCTGGCTCTCTCAGCACTCACCTTGATCACCATCTCAAAGGTAAAGACGCCTGTAAAAACGTAGTCAAAATATCGCAGCACCTGTAGGTGATAAAAGCAAGGGGGCAGCAGGTCATTGGCTTGCTCCAGCAGTCCCCATGAACGTAGTGATGGCGCACTGGGGTGTGTGGTCTCCAGTAAAGTCCCACGGAACACACTCTCCAAGCAGAGGAGGAAACATGGCTGTCACATACAGTTGGGCAGGGTGTGCACTGCACAAGGGCCCCTCCCATCCTGTCTCAGAGTACAGATTTGTATGTTGTGTATGAAAATGCCCAGCAGAGGGATGCCTGGGTGGCTCAGCGGTTGGGCATCTGCCTTTGGCTCAGGGCTCCGGGGATCAAGTCCCGCATCGGGCTCCCTGTGAGGAGCCTGCTTCTCTCTGTGTCTCAGGAATAAATGAATAAAATCTTAAAAAAGAAAATAGAAAAAAAAAAGAAGAAAAGAAAAAAAAGAAAATGTCCAGCAGATGGCAGCAAAATCCTAACAAAATCACTCAGGATGGTTGGCTTACGGGGTGGGAAGGGTTTCTTTTTTATTTGGCCAAAGCTCAATATAAAGTGAAGGTGGTCTTGGGAAAGTTCAGGGAGGGGTGTATCCCTGTTGATGATGAGTCTGACGTCCCAATGCCCTTGACCTGCTGGCATTCATCAGGAAATCGTCGGGTCTCCTAAACACGACCACCCGACCACCCGTCTAAGCCAGACACCAGGTGTCAAACTCCCTCACCAGCTCTACAGCCATGTCCTCATCACACAGGGGGCATTTCTCCCCGCATCCCTTCCCTCCCTCTGCCTTACACGGGGCCAGGGCTGGATGGCTTCTGCCCGGATGAGCACCGGCCTGCAGCCTGGCCCCTCTCTAGGGCATGTCATGGTACGCCTCTGGCGTGACCTCAGGGTGAGCATGTGACGCTGCCCCCAAGGGGTGGGTTGGGCAGGTGACAAATGCAGGGGGCAGACTCCATCAGATTCCCGATGGGTGGCTCCATGGTTGAGCATCTGCCTTTAGCTCAGGGTGTGATCCTGGTCCCGGGATCGAGTCCCACATCGGGCTCCCTGCAGGGAACCTGCTTCTCCCTCTGCCTGTGTCTCTGCCTCTCTCTGTGTCTTTCATGAATAAATAAATAAATAAATCTTAAAAAAAAGAAAAGAAAAGAAAAAGGAAAAGAGCTGATATTTATGGAGCCCCACCACCAGGGGGACGCCTGTGAGCACCCGAGTCAGGTTAGGTCCTTCTCTGCTCTAGAATCCTCCGTAAGCTCTGATCTCACTTGAGGTAACAGCCAAAGTCCTCCTGGTGGCCCCCAGGGCCCTGAATGCTCCGCCTGGTCACCTCTTCGCCCTCGTCTCCTCTTACATCTGCTTGCTCTTGCTGTTCCTGCCATCCTGGGTGTCTTTATCTCAGGGCCTTTGCACAGGAGGTTACGTCCACCCCACATGCCACCTGATTCCCTCTCTCCTTCTTTATGACTTGGCTCACGTATCACTTTCTCGGTGACCCTTTCCCCTACTGCCTGTTTAAAGTCCTTCTTTCTGGTGCTTGCTATTTCCCTTACAAGCCTAACCACCCACTCTTGCAACCTAGTTGTTATAATTTGTTATAGTCATCAAGTGATCTCATTCTCCATGTTCTTAACCCGAGATGTCAGCCCCATGAAGGCATGGGTGTTTGGCTGTCCCTGTAGCACCTCCAGCTCGTAAAACAGGCCCAAGCATACTGCTGGCACTCAAGACATGTTTGCTGAATGAATGCACGAGGAGCTGGAATTGTACTGGGTCCTGTAGGAACGAACAGGGTTCTGTGATCTGTATGGTTGCAACTCACATTCCCATTATGATGGTGCTTGAAGGGCCAGCAGGGACCAGAGTGGCCAGGATGGCTGGCTTCCTGAGGTGGGGGGTTGGGAGATAGGTGCAAGCATCTGGGTGCAGAGAAAGCACCTGAGGCCTAAGAGGTGGAGGGCTGAGCATGACTAAAGACCCTGTGCTCTGGGAAGCCAGGGACCATCTCACCCCCTGTCAATCCTTGACATTTAGCTCAACACCTGGCACATAGTAGTTGCACATTTAGTAATTACTAAGCAAAGCAATGAAGGAAAAGCAGAGGGGAAAAAAGGAAGGAAGGGAGTGGGGGAAGGGCAGGTCAGGTGGTTGGGTGAATCAAATTCTGGAGAGCTCAATGAATTAAATCAGGCAAGAGGAAACCAAGAGACCAACAAATTGGGTTTGACTCTGTCAAATATGCAAACCCTTTGACTTCTACAAATGGCAATGTCCTGTGGCTCAGTTTAATCCAGAAGTGTTCTCAGACTCATTTATCACAGGGAAATGCAAATCGAAGCCTTAGAGAGATTCCACTCCATACCCACCGGGTCCGCTAGGCCCGAGAGTCTCCAGCACCAAGTGTTGACAAGCCTGGGGGCACTGGGAGCCCCATACTCTGCCCGCGCAGGTGTCACTGGGTCATCCAGCAAACACCTGGCTGCATCTAGTCAGCCTGACTGCATGTAAATTCTATGACCCGGAAACTCCATTTATGGTGTTACACCCCAAAGAAAGTCATGCCCAGGCATCCCCGGTGACATGCCCAGGGCAAGGGGTTGTGTGGTGACGCATTTTCAACTGGAAACAATCCAAACACGCATCAACAGGAGGATGGATAAACAGATCGTGCCACACGGCGGAATAGAAAACAGCGGCGAGGGGATCCCTGGGTGGCTCAGCGGTTTGGCGCCTGCCTTTGGCCCAGGGCGCGATCCTGGAGTCCTGGGATCGAGTTCCGCGTCGGGCTCCCGGCATGGAGCCTGCTTCTCCCTCCTCTTGTGTCTCTGCCTCTCTCTCTCTCTCTCTCTCTATCATAAATAAATAAATAAATCTAAAAAAAAAAAAAAAAAAAACAGCGGCAAAAAAGAATGCCCGTCACTCCCTGTACTGATTAGTGTTTATCTCATGGGGGACACGGTGTTGGGTGACACAAAATGGGGCAGGAGATGATCCCATCCGCTGAGTGTCAGAAATGAGCAAAACCAAAATCGAGTGCTTAAGGATGCACCAGCCGGGAAAATTCGAGAAGCTAAGCTTATTCCCAAAGGGGGTGCGTGTGTCACGGTTACCTGCAGGGGTGGGTTTTCCGAGCAGTACCCCTGGCCTCTACCCTCCAGATGCCCGTAGCTCCTCGCTGCTCACCCCAAATCACAACAACCAAACGTGTCCCCAGACGTTGTCCCTGGTTGTGAGCCCTGACTCCAGAGAGAAGAGAGGGCGCTGAGGTCGGGGGTAGTTTTGTTCTACTTCTTGCCCTGGTGGGGGGTTGTGGGCGCTTTAAATCCTTGAGAGAGGCATCGTGTGCTTCCTGCACTTTTCTGAGGCCTGTTCTAGTTCGGCCAACAAAAGAACTGGGGGAGGGGTCCCCGGACATCAGCTGGCAGCGGAGGACCAAGGTGTCCTTGAAGGGGGAGGGCTTTGAGGAGAGAAGTTTCTGCTGCAGTGGGGGCAGGGGATCCAAAGCTTTGCAAATGCTCCATGGGCTGCCACGGGCTGAGCCTGGCTGGGTTCCCTCAGGCCCCTGGGGAACCAGCGACAGAGTCCTTCTCTGGTCTCCCAGAGTTGGCAGGGGGTTTGCTGACCCCTCTCGGGACGCCCCTCCCGGGCCCGGCTCCCTGCGGTCCCTGGGGGAGAGCGGGCAGCAGGAGATAACAGAGTGCAGCCTCAGCCCTGCCCTGGTACCAATTTCTTCTGGGAGCCTTGTTCTAATTATTTCCTTCCGACTCCCCCATCGGGTCCCTGGGGGCCCTGCCAGGCCTGCAGAGGAAGGGAAAGTGCAAGGTAAGCTGCTGTCGGGCAGGCTTGATTTATGGGGCTTGCCAGCCTCACCAGGCTCCTAACCTACTTAGCGAGGGCAGCAGGGCTGGCTCCCAGTGGAAAATGTACCTTTGACTCTGGGGGGGTGGGGGGCAGGAAGGAGCTGGGGCAGGGGGTGCTGCTACCAGTCCAGAATCTGCCACGCCTCCGCCTGTCCCGTCTCTTACTCTCCCCTCTCAACCACAGGCACTCACTCATTCTTACTTGGCAGGACTCACGGGAAGTCATGCACACAGCAGGTGCTCAATAAACAGACAGTTGAAGGAAGCAGCCGAAGCTCCAGGGGAGGCAGAAATGGAATTGTGCTGTGTGATCTTGGTCGGGTCACTTAACCTTCCTGAACCTCAGTTTCCCCATCTGTCCAAATGGGGACACCTGGGAGAGCTTATGTACCAAGTGCCTGGGGTTGTGCCTGGAACACAGCAAGCGCTCAGTTAACAGGAACTGCTAGCAGACCCTGGACCCCTAAAGGGAGAGCTTTTTTTAGCTCTCCAAAAAGCTGAAAGTGCGGGCTATGTTTCTGAGTCAAAATTGCCCTTTCTTTCAAAGCTCGTGTCCAAACCAAGAAGTCCGTTTGGTGAGACCTGGCACAGTGTGCGTACCTCCATATGATGCCCACCTCACTCCCTCTACCGGGGATTCCAGCAATTTTTAGCCCCACCCACCCTAGGCTACCTTTTCCCTTGCCATGTACACAGGGCCCCTGCCTCCTCCAAGAATGTCCTGCTCCAAGAGTATCCTCAGTGAGTCAGAACTTCCCCTCCGAACCAGCGACTGAGGTGCTCCCAGGGCTGTGTCCGGGGGGTAACCCTGACATTCCTTCCAAACAGAGGAGCCCAGCCAGGAAGGGGCCTGCTGGGCGGGACTCACGTTGTTTCGTGGTGCGTTGGGCTGCACGGGGTCCTCAGCTGCCAGGGCGATGCTGCTCATGGCGATGACCATGAGGATGCACATCTCAAAGTAGCGCAGGTTCAGGATGTAATGGCACAGGCGGCGAAGGCTGTTGGGGACAGGCGGGTGTGCAGAGGTCCACTCAGATTGCGGGCTTACAAACTCTTTCCTTCTGTAATCTCCTTATGTCACCGCCCTGAGATCTCTAATGCCCAAGGTCCCACGCCCAACAAAGTATCAAGATCTGGGGGGCCCTCATGGGGGTCATGGAACCTCAAGAAGTTGAGCCCGTGGCCAGGGAAGATATTCACAGGCCCTGTTGATAAGTTCCTATCACTTCCAAACAACCCTCTTGGAAAATCGTTGATTCCCAGACTGAGTTGAAGAAATATTATCTTTGATTCTGTAGGAGATGAAAACGTTTTTCATGCGTACAATGTCCTGTGGTCAAATAAAATTGGGAAATTCTGGGTTAAATAGATTTCTTCTTTTTTTTTAACTTAATTGGGTGACCTTAGGCAAGTTACTCATCCCCTCTGTGACTTAGTGCTCTCATTCCATGAAATGCCATAATAGTGATGCCTACCTTACAAGAATGTGAAGCTCAAAGATGTTAATATATGCCTGGCACATAGTAGGGGCTCCAGAAAGTTACTGAGATTGTACATTGCAGGCCTTAGCCTTTGATGTGGCAATGGGATAATACTTAAGTACCTAACCCCTTAAGTGGAGCTAATAATATTTATAAATATGTCATAAATTTGTGTGAATGGTAGCAAGGCTGAGTGGTTAAGAAGAGGGATGTTGGTATCAGTGTTTGGGCTCTCTCGCTTGCTGTATGACCTTGGATAGGTAACTTCACCTCTCTGGGCCTCAGTTTCTTCATCTGTTAAATGGGCATAAGCATAGTACCAATCCCATAGGGTTATTATGAGAAATTAAAAAAAAATTTTAAAGCACTCACAACAGTGCCCGGCACTAAATACCACATAAGTGTTGTCCTAGTAAAATACTTTCAACCAAATAAAAAAGGAAGCACACAGGATGAGACTCAAGAGTCCCAAGAGGCAGGTTATAGAAACCAGTTACTGCTCAGTTTATTTGACATGATTTTTCTTTGTCAGGAGGCATTTTGAGGGACTCAGGTTTCAAGAAATGTCCTTTGGAAAAATGCAATCCTCAAACAAGCCACAGTAACACATGTAATAAATTTCTCTCCGAAATAATCTATCCTCTCCAAGGATGCCCAAGACAAAGGGCTATGGAACTCAGAGACCATCTGCCTAGAATTCAAACCCTTGTGGAGCAGAGGTTAGGAGTGAGCACTCAGGGACCAGGGCTGCCAGGTATGATTGTACAGGTTGCGCACTGCATAAGGCAACCATTTCTTAGGGGTGCCTCTCACATTACAGACTGTAGATTTGAATATATATGACAACGACTTCTAGCTGAGGGCAGGAAAGGGGTCTTTTCCCTCAAAAAAATCAGTACTTTATGAGAAATTTCTGTCTTATAGGACTTAAAAAAAAGGGCATCGTTTTTTAATTTGGTCAAAAATCCCTTATGAACAAATGGGATCTTGGAGGCAACTCTCCCCATCACCCGCTGTTGGCGCCTGTCCTCTGGCCTGACTTCCACTGCCCCAGTGGGAGCCCCGGCCCCCTGTCCTGGCCATAGGCCATACTCACGGGTTGGTCGTAGAGAGGATAAACATGGAGCTGTAGGGGGGCATGGGCTTGGGGCCGTCTTCCCCAGGGTCGTCTTCCTCCTCCTCCTTCTTCTCTTCCTCCTTTTTTGGCAGTGGGTCTGGGTTGGCGTTTTTGTTCACTGTGGGGACAAGAACCAACACAGGGCTCCCTCCATGATTTCCCATAAGCCTCTGGGCTCCTGTCCATTCAGACGATGAGCAACTGACATTTATAAAGTGCCTACAATGTGCCAGGCACCACATTGTGCCATTTAATCCTCACATGACCCTATGAGGTTGGTACTGTATGATCTTCATTTTACAGATGAAGAAACTAGCACAGAGGGGTGAAGTGACTTTCCTAAGGTCACACAGCTGGGATGTGGCAAAGCTGGGATTTGAACTTGGTCCCAGAGTGCCTGCTCTCAACCACTCGATAGCCTTGAGTCTGGTAGGAGGTTCATGGGATGTTAACACAAACCTGCCCCTCATCCCACTGGATCTTCATACCATCACTTGGAGGCCGATACCAGAAGCCCCGATAGACCCACGTTACAGATGGTAACACTGAGCTCTCCCTTCATCAAACTTCAGAGTGTCCCCCTATGAAAACTTCTCTCTTGATGGCAAGGGCCACCCCCCTCCTGAGCAGATTCTGCAGCTTGAACTTGCTATGCGTCTATGGGCAGGCTGAGTTTCTCTGAGCCTCAGTATTTTCATCTATAAAATGGGCACAATGACAAGATCCACCTTATAGGACGGTGGTGAACCTTTACCAAGCAGACTCACAGAAATCTCCTGCATAGAACTGGCACTGGAGGACCTGGTCTATTGTTATCATCTTTGGAAATAATGAACTTGGTGGGTCATTTCTAAATTCTCACTGCTTCTCTGACCCCCACCTTACATGGGGCAGGGCTTGGAGGGAGGTCACCAACTGCCAACCTCTCAAGGGCCTAGACCTACACATCTAACACTTGAACAGTGGCTATCCTAAACCTCGAGACGCTGTAAGTATAAAACCCACCAAAATTTCTAAGACAGAGTACGAGATAAAGGACGTAAAATAGCTCATTGATAACATTAAAAACGTCGATCACATGTTGAAATGATGGCATTTTGGATTCATACAAGTAATACTTTGGATTAAATGTGATTTATTAAGGTTCATTTCACCTATTCTTTTTTTTTTTTTTTTTAAGGGGAGAGGGGGAGAGGGAGAGAGAGAATCTTAAGCAGACTCCACACCCAGCATGGAGCCTGATGTGGAGATCGATCTCACGATCCTCAGATCATGACCTGAGCCGAAATCAAGAGTGGGACACTCAAGTAACTGAGCCACCCAGATGCCCCTCTTTTTTTTTTTTTTTTTTTCATTTTTAAAATCACTGCTTCCTCTCTCCTTCTCTCCTTTCTTTCAACATGGCTACTAGAAAGTTTAAAACTACATGTGTGGCCTGTGTCGCACTTCTTTGGGACAGCGCCGGCCTAGGAAATCATCTGGTGCCCCTCCATTTCCATTAGAAGGATCCACTGCTTGTCAAATGCGGTGGCTTCCTGGCTTCTCTATGGGAATCTGGGATTCAGGCAGTATCACCAAACCTACTGAGTTCAGCCCCGGGCCGGGCACTGCGGGCGGATTCTCTCATTTAACCCTCCCGGCAGTCCCGTAGGGGCAGGAACCACACCTATACCCATTTCAAGAGGAAGAAACTGAGGCCAGAGAGGTAAGGTCACTGGCCAGGGTCCCCCAGCCAAGCCTCCAGGGATCAGGCCCAGGCAGCCCCGCTCAGCCCCTCGGCCCCAAGGACACTGGGTGCCTCGCCTGGTGATGGGGGTGCTTGGGGGGGCAGTCTCACCTTGGACGACAGGTGTGGTTGAGGGGGGGCGGGCAGGCTGGGGGGATGTCCACTGTGGTGTGGTCGGGTTTCCTGGCAGTCTTCGCTGAGTTGGTCTGGGTGCTGCTGGGGTTGGTGACGATAAGGCTGTTCTCGGGGGTCTTGGGGGGGCCGGGGTCAGACGGGTCCCCGGGGTTGTTGGGCATCCGGCGGCTGGCGGCGTTCTGGGGGTTGGTGCCCGTGGTGGGCGGGGCCGGCACGGGGCAGGGGTCGGTGCTGTTCCCGGTCCTGGCGGGGCTCTGGGGCAGGCCGGGGCGGCCGAGGCTGTCGTGGGCGCCGGCCGATCCCGCGGTGGCCAGCTTGTTGTTCCTCATGTTGTCTATGTCCTCCGCCAGCGGCGGGTCTTGGCGGCCCAGGTCCTGCTGGATCGGCCGGGTGGTCGACAGGTTGGGGCCCGACACGGGGACCCCGGGGCCCTGGTTCTCTCTGCGGAAGGCAGGCCAACGAGAAAGGACCCATAACTGAGTTGGAATAATAGCACGAACATTCCAGACCCTGCCTCAGCTTCTACCATGCAGGGGGCATGCTTGGGCATGGAGAGGCCGCGCCCTGGAGCACCCCAGGGCCCGGCTGACTCCTGCTCAGAGACCACAACCCCACGGCTGTGTAACTGCTTAGCCTCCTGGGTTTCAGTGTCATGCTTCTCCTGCTGTTTCCTGGGGGACGAGGCTACTCCCGTGGGGGAGAATGCCAGGGCCTGCATTCTTCCAGCCTGAAGCCCCCTGCCTCTGCCGACAGCCCCCTCCCCGCCAGGAGCCCCCCCCCGGGGCACACAGTGTTTTCAGGGGTGGCTAAAGCAGACACAGTGACACCATCTCTTCGGGTAGAACTGCCTCATAGCTTTACCTGAAGCTTTACATAAATATGTCCCCTCCCAATATCCCAGTTAGGAGGAGCACGCCATACGTGCAAATAAATGTAATAAATAATAAAACTAGTTAAAGCAAACACTTCTGTAACGCAAGCGATCAGGGGCTGCTCTAAGTACTTGACTTATAATGACCCCTTCATCCTCAGCCCCAAGAGGAACAATGATGAGCCCCATTTTCCAGATGAGGACACTGAAGCTCAGAGAGGTTAAGTCTCTTGCCTAAGGCCACACAGCTGGCAGATGAACACAATAATTTTTCACAGGGGTACAAGAGTGATGGGCAAAGTGCTCCAGGCAGAGGGAATAGCCGGTGCAAAGGTCCTGAAGTAGGGATACGCTTATTGAGTTTTGGGAGGCTGGTGTGGCTGGAGGTGGAGAGTGGGGGAGACAGGGTGGGTAGGAGTTTGGTGCCTCAATTACTCAACTAATTAAGACCATGCCGACGGACCTGAGAAGGAAAGAGTCTGTGTGCTCGGTGCACTGGGGAGGAGAGAAAGATGCTAAGCATCCTGGCTGGGCTTTTTCTACCCCAGTGCCCTTTGAGACACCAGCTCTGCGAGGCAAGTGGTTTATTTTTGCCTTTTTTGTTCACAGCTTTCATTCTAGTGCCCAGAACGGGGCCTGGCACATGGCAAATACTTGGTCACTTTTTGTCAAATAATAAACAAATGCTCCCATTTTTCAGATGAGGATGCTGAAGGCCAGAAGTCCCCCAGGCCCAGACCATCAACCCCTGCCTCCTCCCATCTGCACACTCACCCCTAGCTTGCCAGGCACCTCCAGGAGCTGTGGCCCCAGTGAGGGTGACTGGGGTTTGGAGCCTGTCTGGCGGCTCCCGGCTGCACGTCTGTCCTCAGCTGGCCCGGCTCTGCCTGCCTGTGCCAAGTGGACCTGGCTCCTAGCCAGCATCCTGACAGTTTGCTCCGTTTGCTTTTAGACACCCCTGTAGACCCTCGGGCCTCAGACAAGGGGCCTCATCCTTCCCCAGTTCCTGGGTGCCGGCCCCGGCAAATTCTGTTCCCTGGAAACCCCAGGACATCTGTTGTTTATAATTTCAACGACTTCTCTCCCCAGAGGGCTCTGCAATCCAAAACTTCTCTCTCTGGCTCTTCTTAAAGGGCACCCCCAGTTCTGCTTCCTGTTTCCTCCACTTCTGCTCATAATAGCTCCCACGTATTGAGCACCTGCTGTGTGCCAGACTACACACACAGCTCTTCTGATCCTTAGGAGCACTGCAGAAAGCGGGCAGTACTGTTAGTCCCATTATGTAGATGAGGAGACTGAGCCCTGGAGAAGCTGAGTCACAGCAGAAAACATTTTTCTCAGGTTGTACACGTGTACTGACCAGCTGGGAAATCAGATGCAATCACAGGTGCCAAAGCCCAGGCCCAATCTGCGACCCTAAATCCACCTAACACTTCCTCGTTTTAATTTTGCATTTTAACTTGCAAAAGTTCACGGTGTTTTTAGGAAGCAGAAGAGAGACAAGGTAATTTATTTTCAGACTTGCCTCTCTGAGGCTGCATGGGGAGAAGAGCAGGCCCAGCCGGCTTTCTCACTTCTCACTCGTGTGAGTGGGCCAGAGTGACCCAGCTCTGAGTCTCGGCAAAACCCCTCACTAGCTGTGTGATCCTCTGTAATCTGATTAACCTCTCTGAGCCCCTTGTCTTTAAATGGGGATAGAGTAGCAGAACCTTCCCTATAACTTGGAGACAACAGTGGGGATCCTAGAGATGAGCTGCTACATAACCACTGGCAAGTTAGCCTTGTTTCTCATCCATCACACAGGTGTTGTAACCTCCTTGGGTCACTATGAGGAGCAAGTTTATTAATGACTCCTCGGCCTGTAACCTGATGGGATCTGCCCTGCTGGGTTTAGAACCTGCTTGGGACCAGTGATCCTTTACCCTTCTCAGCGTTTCCCTTTTGGAACAGGAATGCCTACCGTGTTCCTGTCCCACCCCTGTATGCTGGAGGCAGAGAATGTGTCTTCTAGTTTCATGTCCACAGATGGGGGGGCGGATTTGGCCCCCAAATGGATCATGCCCAGAATCTCACCCATACCCAGCTTAGATGATGAGATGTGGGATTCTGGAGCTGATGCTGTAACAGGCTAAGACTTCTAGGGATGTTGGGGTGGAGTGAGTGTATCCCGCACATGAAATGGATGTAGATTTTTGGGATGGGAGGAATCAGAGGGCAGATTGTAGTGGGCCTCTCAAAAGATGCGTCAACAAGGAAACTCTGAATGTGGCCTTATTTGGAGAAAGGGCCTTTGCAGATGTAATTAGGTTAAGGATCACAAAATGAGGTCACCGTGGATCAGGATAGGCCCTGAATGCAATGACCGGTCCTCAGAAGAGCAGGAGAGAGGACAGAGGGGACACAGAGGCAGAGTGTGCAGTGATGCGTCTATCAGTCAAGGAGGGCCGAGCCCCAGAACCGCCAACAGCCCTCGGAACTTCGTATGGTCCTTGGATAGCCAGTGTCGGCTGTGATGGTGTGAGTAAATAAAGTCTACATCAGTATTTCCTCAGTGTCTTACACAGCCCACAAAGAAGTTCCTGATTCGAACCCACTCCTGATCCTTTTTGAGAAGTTGTCCATGAGATGAAAATCTGGCTGAAGTGTTTCCTCATTGTTTTTACAGATTTTTTTCTTTTGTTAATAAAAGAGAGAGCTGTCCCTCTAGCACAAATCAGGCTGGGGTAAATTACTATTTTAAAGAGAACCCAGATCCTTCGGCCATCATGTAAAGAGGTTATACTAAAGAACACAGCAGCTGAGACCATGGGGAGTCTCACGGAGATGTCAGCCTCGCGCCCAGGACCAGGAGCCTCTTGGCTCCCTCTGTCGGCTCTGTCCACTGCAAAGCCAGAGCAAGCTCAGCCTGCAGAGGCCACACCTCAGTCTCCAGGAAGCTTCACTGCCAAGTGCCTCCAAGGAGAACTCAAAAGGGGCAGAAAACTTTGAAGTCAGGCCCCTTCCCCCTTCTCTCTTGGGGATGTGCATCATCTGCCCGGAATAGGCAGCCAGTTGCATAACCCTGTCCTGCACTGCATCCCTCTGCCAGCTAATCACTTCAGCATCCTTCTGCCAAAAGCTACGGACACCTTGCCCTGGGTGTGCCCAGGACCCCAGCTGCAGAGGAGAGTCCCGCTTCCTCGTGCCACCATGTCCTAAGGACCTCTGCGTATTAATTCATTTGATCCCCGCAGCCACCACCAGTGGAGGTGGGATGAGGATCAGGCCCATTTTACAGATAGGGAAACTGAGGCCCAGAGGGGCAAAGGCAGTTGCCAGGTGTCACCCAGCTGGGAGAGGAGTGGGCTGGACTCTGGTCCTACTACTAAGGCAGGATAGACTCTGTGAGGCTCAGAGGTCCCGGATCTCTTCTTGTTCTTTCTAGGGAGTGGGTTTCAGTGGTGATGGCAGCAGGTGGAATTAGGGTACAGAGAGCTGAGATGTTAATTCTGGGGTGTCGCGGGTCTTGGCAAAAGCTCTCCCTGTTCAGCCACATCCAGCATGAAGTACTGCCTGGCTACTGAGGAGTGGCAGCCGCTCTGAGACCCACAACATTTTCCTGGGAGTCAGGGAAGGCTCTACCTTGGTTCTGGTCGCCTTGGGGTGCCGTTGGGCTCAGCCGCCTGGGGTGGGGGATCTGGGGTCAGTGGCTGCTGAACAATGTAGAATGAATGAAATAGAATGTGCTTCTGTCCACTCTTTAGAGGGGTGAGCTTGTGAGAGCTGCGGGGGGCCATTTAAAACCAGGGAGGAGATGAAGCTGTAATTGGGGGACAGGCAGAGGAAATGGAAAGAGAACAATTATATATATTATTAATGTTCTGGCGAATGAAAAACACAGTGTGGGTCCGGGAAAAGGCCTAAGAAATGACAAAAAGGAAAAATGCAGGTGGCAGGCCCCTTAGGCAGGGCCACTGGCTTGTCACTGTATAGAACTGAAATGTCTTTTTAGGACATTATATGCGTGAATAAAGTTTCCTCTTGGCCATTTTTTAAAAAATCAGATAAATGCCTCATCTTGGATTTTTTTTCTCTAAAACTGTCTGAATCTTCATGAAGTTTTATTCCCATTGAGCATCAGAGCCTTTGTATAAGTCAGGAGTGTAATGCCTCTCCTGGCTAGGGCCCCTGACACATCCATCAAAAAGGGAGTAGCAGTGCCCTCCTGGTGCAGGTCTGGGGGTGGCAGTGGAGAGGTACTTTCTTCCCCTGGAAAGGAGGGGGAGCAGGGGGCCATCTGTGGGATTCGGGAAAGCTGCATTCTTATCACACTGCTACTATGGGCCAGCTGCCCTTGGGGAAAAAAATCTCTGGGCTTCAGTTTCCCCATCTGTGAAAGGAAGGAGCTGGAGTGGTCATTCTAAAGGCTATGGATATAAAGGTTTTTAGGTCTGTTGATGAGAGAAAAAAAAATATTTTTTTTCAGAGAGGGAAGGAGAGAGGTGGGGGGAGGGGCAGAGGGAGAGAGGGACAGAAAGAATCCTGAGCCGACTTCACACTGAGCACGGAGCCCAATGCAGGACTCAATGTCACAACCCTGAGATTATGACCTGAGCTGAAACCAAGAGTCGGACTCTTAACCAACTGAGCCACCCAGGTACTTCCATGAGAAAATCTTAACAGTATAAATGATAATAATAATAGTAATAGCTAATATTTCTGAACACTTACTACTACCACTACTACACACAGTTAGCATATATTGAGCACGTACGTAGTAACAATCTTCACAGTGATAACAGCTAACATTTACTGAGCACTTATTAGAAGCCAGGCACGATTCAAAGCAGTTTACGTGTATTAACTCACTTGAACCTAGGCGGTAGGTACTGCTCTCATACCCACTCTACAGATAAGCAACAGAGGCCCACAGAGTGGAAGGGAGATGCTACAAATCCCACAGGTGGGAAGTGATGGGCATGAGTGTGATCTCTCGCTCCAGGGTTCTTGCCCTTTACCAGCAGGCTGTGCTGCATTCCGTCCCCATCACTCGGCCTCCTTTAATCACAGGAGTAATATAACAACAAGGATGACAATAATATTAATATTAGCAGTAGTGAGAAGAACAGCATCAATGAATCACTGGTCCTTAATTATCCAGTCATGTTCTAAATGCTGTATTCCACCTAAAAATCCTTTCTGTGGCCTCTCCTTGCCCTGAGAGGATTCGAGGTCCTGCTGACCCATCACTGTCCCTTCCATTTCTTTTTCTGCCACTCTCTCCTCACCTTCCAAACTGCACACCGGCCTCCTTCTGGTCTACCTCAGGGCCTTTGCACATGCTATTCTTAGCCTAGAACACTCGACTCCCTTTTCAGATTGCTCCTTTTGGGAGCCCGGCCCGGGCACAATTTCTTGGTCTTATTTCTCCAAGAGCCCCAGACCACTCCTAGCATGCCTGTCACCTGCAGTTAATGATTGAATCCACCGCACCAGCTAGGACCGTAGTAAGTACTTAGTAAACACTGATGGGATGGATGAATAAACCCCTAAGAGAAGAGATAGCATGGGGATGATCTGGAGTGATGGTTTTCAGGAGGCTGTTGTGCAGTCACATGCAGACCTAATGACATAGCACCTGGAGGCCACTGTGGGCATTTAGGAAATGGGAGGCAGGCAAACAAAACATTGTACCATGTGCAGGGCAGGGCCACCTGGGGAAGAATTAACCTTTCTCCTTCGTGACTAATGTCCCTTACACAGATGAAAAATTGCTTGTAATGACCTGTGTCTTTGGTTTTTAACCTCTGTTCTATATATCAGCATAACATATGTCTTGTATTTAAGATTTTTATTTAGTCATTTGAGAGAGAGAGAGAGAGAAGCACAAGCAGGAGGAGGGGCAGAGAGAGAGGGAGAAGCAGACACCCTAATGAGTGGGGATTCCAATGTGGGGCTTGATTCTAGGACCCCGAGATCATGACCTGAGCCGAAGTCAAACATTTAACTGACTGAGCCACCCAGGTGCTCCCCTTGCATGTTTTTTTTTTTTTAAGATTTTAATTAATTTATTCAGAGAACACATATGTGCAAGTACGGGAAGGGGCAGAGGGGGAGGGAGAAAGAGAATCTCCAGTAGACTCTGCGTTGAGTGTAGAGCCTGATGTGGAGCTAGATCTGACAACCCCAAGATCATGACCAGAGCTGAAACCAAGAGGTGTACACTCAACCGACTGAGCCACCCAGGTGCCCCTTGTATGTTTTAAATACACACCCCGTTTTCCCGGAATGCAACTACTGGCCATATTGAAGGAAGCCTAGACTCTGTTTCATATGGAACTTTGCCAAGAGGTATTATCCACTTAGGAAAATCTCAACACTAGTGGCAACTCCCTTGTGTCACCCTAACTGCCTGTACCACTGGGAGCCGGCCAGCATGTGTAGCTGTCACATTCATGGTGATTCTGCACACTGGGCCCTGAGTCACTTCACTCTGCCCTCCAGAGCCTCCCTACTCAAAGTGTGGTTCCTGGACCAGCATCATGTCTCACCTGGAAGCTCCTTAGAAATGCAGAATCTCAGGCTGTACCTGAGACCCACTGAATCCATATTTTAAGAAGATCCCCAGGGACTCACATACACATTCAATTTTGGTAAGTGCTGGCCTAGCGCCTAGGTCATATAACAGGCTCTTAAACACATCATTAAGAAATCAATATGATGCCCTCGTGGTGATATAAAGAAGACTAACAGGACATCATCGAATACAAGACCAATGTGTGCTTCAACATGGTTGGGCTCCTACATGTAGAGTCACTACAGAACCATCGAAGGATTGTCACAAAATACCAAGAAAACAAGGAGGCTGTTTCCTACTGCATACGGTGCTGGCCTGGAAGTGGCCTCAACCCCGCTCTCCTTTCAATTCTGAGGGCCCAGTGTGGCTTTTTAAATCCCTCAGGAATAGCATCAGGTAAAAAGATGGCTGACTCATTAACAGCTAAAAATGGTCTACATGTACCAAGCCCTTATGTGTCAGCCGCTCTTCTTCCGGCCTTCGGCATGAATTGTCTGTTGGAGCTCCAGCAATGACCCAGTTTGATCCCGCTATCTCCATTTTACAGATCGACAAACCCGAGGCCCAGAGATGTGAAGTCCCTTGCCCAAGGTCACACAGCAAGTGCATGGAAGAGCTGAAGAATTCTTGGGGGGGGTGGGGGGGGCGGGTGTGGATTCCCCGTAGATTTTCCCCGGACGCACAAGGGCGAAATGGTGCGCCTGCAGCCTCCGGCGGCCCGACTCGGCTGACCCGGGGCCCGCGGCTCCGCGGCGCGGTTCCCCCCGACAGCGGGATCTACCGCGCGGGGGCGGCAGAGAGACGCGAGAGGCCCCAGAGGCGCCACCGTGGCTCCCGGCATCGCAGCCGCTGCGGTCCCCACCCTGCCCGGGGTCGCCCGCACTTACTTCCTCCTCCGGTGCCGCCGCTCCCTGTCCTCCCTCCGCGCGTCCGCCTCGTACGAGGCCGGGGGCCCGTGCCGGTGCCGCCTCCTGCGCTCGCCGCCGCCGCCGTCGGGCCCGTCGCCGTCGCCCTCGCCGCCCCGCGCCGGCCGGCTGCCCTCGCGGTGCCGGGCCCTCCGCTCGGCCTTGTCGTCCGCGCCCTCCTCGGCCGGCCTGCGGTGGGCCCGGTGCCGGCGCGGCTCCCCGTCGGCGCCCGTGCGCGGCGAGCTGCTGCGGCTCTCCCGGCTGCCGGCCGGCCGGTGCGCGTGCCTGCGGTGGGCGTCCGCGGCCTTGGCCCGCTCCGCCTCGCCCTCCCAGAAGCCCGGCTGCTCCCCGCCGCCTTCCCGGGCGTGGTGGTCCGACTCGCGGCCGTACGGCCCCTCCCGGCTCAGCTCGGCCTCCTGGCTGCCCGCCCAGGGCCTGCGGGGGTCCAGGCCCACCGAGCCACTGGGGTCCCGGGCCCGGTCGTGGTAGCGGGCCTGTTTCCTGAGGAAGTCCTCGGCGCGCTGCTGGCCGAGGCGCTGGTCCACCGTGGGCTCGGCCGCCCGGCTCTTGTTGGTGTTGTTGTTGCGGTTCTCCTGGGGATCGACCACCAGAGGCCGGTCCAGGTGGGTCTTCATGTCCGGCCGCAGGTGCCGGGCGTAGGAGGCCTTCCAGCGCTCGTCGGGGTCCATCTCGTTGTACAGGGCCTCCCGGCTGGCCAGCAGGTTCTGCTTCCGCATCTCGCTCGTGCGCTGCTCCCACACCGACTTGGTGGGCTTCTGGTTCTTCTGTTGCTCCTTCCTGCAAGGGAAGGGCGCAGGGCTTAGAGCACCGCGGGGCCAGGCCTGCGCAGGCCCCTCCGCCTGCAGGGAGTCTCTGCCCACTGGGCGTCTCCACCCAGGTGGTCTTGGCTCACTGGGCATCGCAGCCCACGAGGGTATCTTGGCCTGGCTGGGTATCTCCTCCCAACCTGGTCTCAGCCTGTGCAGAAAATTCAACCTGGCTGGACATCTTGGCCTAGCAAGTGCCTTAGACCTGGGTAGGTGTCTCATTCTGACTGCATATTTTGTCTAATGGGGGGGGGGGGGGCTGTCCTCAGCCCTCGTGGGCATTCCCGTTGCACATGACCAATGGTCGCACATGACCCCCTGGGAGGTGTTGCCCTGATGTTCAAAATATTTTAACCTCTGAGACAGCCGATCCTCATGGACACTGGCCTGGAGCGAGTTTTGGAATCACCCACGGGGCCTGCATGACCCTTTAATTCTGGGGTACGAGAGGTCTGGGTGGTCCCAAAGAGAGCCAGGGTGGGCACTTGGGAGTCATGGGGCAGCACCTCTTTACCCACTGGTGCCTATTTACCCACAGGGCCGCTGCTGGAGAGCTGGCCAGGTTGGAGCCCAGCCCGGAGTATACAGACTTTTCCAGGGTTTCTGTGTGCATTGATTGTTTTATACAGACCATCGTCTTCCACAGACTGTGCTAAAGTCACTGGTCTGATTATGTGTTTTCCCGGGCTCCCCTTTCACAGCCACCTCCTTCCACTTTGGCAAAGAAAGCCCCTTCCCCACCGTCACATGATGCACTGCCCCACAGTGTACAAAATCCTCAGGACACCTGACACAGGCACAATTCGGAGTATCAGTGTCAATGGATCTCACATTAACCTTAATCTCACTCAGCGCCTCAGTGCCTCTGCTTCACCAGCAGACTCTGTCCACTCTACCTTCCTGATCTGTCTAGAATTCAGCTACATCCACCACCAGGGCCACCACCCTACTCCAGTCCCATTATCCCTTCTGCATGGACCAAAGAAGTTTTTTCTTCCAGGAGCCTAGTCCGCAGACTTCCACCCATGCTCCCTGCAGTCTGTTCCCCTGACAGCTGCCAGAGAGCCCCCATGAGCACCCAAGTCAGGTCTTGTCCTACCTGTGCTCAAGAACCTTCCATAGCTTCCACTTGACTCAGAGCAAAGGTCTGAGTCCCACCCGTGACCCACAAGGCCCTGAACGATGTTTGTCACCTGTCTTTACTTCCTCCCACTTTCCTCCCTCCCTCCCTCCCTCTATTTCAGTCACAGTGGCCTCCTTCCAGTTCCCTAAATACAACAGGCACATCCCAGCCTCAGGGCCTTTGCATATGCTGTTCCTGCTGCCTGGTATGCTCTTCCCTCAGATCCCCCCTTGGCTCCTCCTTCACCTCCTTCAGGTCTTATCACCTCAGTGAGGCCTTCCCTGACAACTTTATTTAAAAGCCCAACTCTCCCAAGCCCTAGCTCTCCCTGTACCCCTTAACCTCTTGTTAATGCTGTCTCTGCAGCAGCTAGAACAATACTTGACACATAGGAGGTGCTTATTAACTATTTATCAAGTAAAAGGGGGTGGGAGAACAGACGTACCTCAACCCTGTCAGGGACTGCTCCTGGCCCCCGAATCGTTGACCAGGAGGGGGTATAGGCTGAGGAGCCTGGATAGCATTCTGGAGTTGGGGGCACTTACACAGCTATGGACATGTTGGCCGCCGACAGAGGACTCACTTCTGCTACCTCCTTGGCTTTCTGTAGAGCAAGTTTCTGGTTGGCTGCTTCTTCTTCTTCTTGCTCATCCTAAAAGACACATGGAGTCCCTGTTCACAAAACGTGAACTCGGCCTTGGGGCCTCACCTCTGACCCTACAGTAATGAGGGGCAACATGTGAAACACTCAGAAGCAGGTGTGGCCTGGGTGGGTCAAGCAACCATAGCCAAGGCCGGCAGATGGGAATAGGTGCCCACCGTGGGTCAAGTGCATTACTAGCCCCTTTACGCGCAGCCTCCATATCCAGCTCCTTGTTAACTCTATTTTAGCACACAACTGGAAGGAAACTAAAAGAAAAAAACCAGACTCCCTTCCTTTCCCACAATGGAGAGTTCTCTGCATCCTGTCTCCGTGAGCCGGAAAGTAATGCAGATTTTCCTCTCACTTTACTTTCTGGGTTAAGGTCTCTGAACCAGGCCTTTTAAAAAAACACCCTGACTAGCCCCCACATGCAGAAAAAACTGGCATCCCATGGCCCATCCCGTGCACTGCCAACAGCCTCCAGAAGGGGAATTGGGAGAGGAGCTTATATTCTCAGCCGGTTAGGTTCAGAGAGGAGGAGGGTGGGGGAAGATGTTTTAAAAATACATACAGAAAAAGATGTTTTGGGGCTTTAAATCCTTCTTCAGCCTTCATGCAGGGCCTCATTCGTAAAACAGAAAAGCCAACAAAGAAAAAGCAAAGAAAAAGCAACGAGAAAGAAATGGCCAGAGATGAACCCACCAATAAGAAAAGCCATGCTACGGCAGGGCACCTCTCCCCCTGAGCGGGGAACTCTGGGGCAAGCAGCAACCTTACCACCTCGGAAATGGTCAGATCAGGACACGCTGCCAGTGACAACACAGAGGTGGGATCCGGCCTGCCACCCCTTCTCACAAGGCCTCCCTTCCTCCTGACACCTCACCCTGCATTTCTCGGAGCCCAGTCCCTGGACCACCTGCCTCACCTGCCCTGCAAATACAGACTCCCAGGCCTGTGGGAGAGCCTGGGCTGGGCCCTGGAGCTTGCATCTTCAATAAGCTCCCCGGAGACTATCAAGAGCAGGTCAAGTTTGAGCAGCAGTGCACGTGGCTAAGAGGACAGGTTCTGGATCCCCCTGGCTTTAAATCCCAGCTCCTCCGCTTACCGTTGACGTCAGGTGAGTCGCTCCACGTCTCAGGGCCTCACCGTCTTCACCTAAAATTTTCACTCTCCCCAACTTTTTCTCTCTCGCTCTTCTCTCCAGCACTTCTCCCCATCTGACAAATTTGTCATCTTTCTCGTTCGAATGTCAGCCTTACGAGGGCAGAGATTTCTGCCTATTTTGCTCACTGCCCTGTACTTGGCTCCTAGACCAGGTCCTGCTCACAGTAGGTGCTCAATAAATGCTTTTTGGATGAATGACACAATCTGTGAAGTGGGGCTCAGAGAACTTACTTCCTTGCTTTCTGTGAAGATTGAAGGAGATGAAAACACACCAGGGGTTTAGCAGGGTCCCTGCCTCATATGAAATGCCTAAGAAATACTTGTAGAATAAATGAAGGAAATAATCTGGGTCTGCAGGAGGATGTCCATCCTTCGCAGATGATCCTGCCTCTCTCCCTCCGCTACTCCCACCCCTCCTGGTGCACCCTCTGCCCTGTGACAGCCTCTGAGGATGGGCTCCTGGATCTTGGATGAGCACACAGTTGGATCAGCCCCTGGAGCCAGCCTGCTCCACAGTGACCAGGCCTGGGGCCGTGTGTTTGGGGTAGCAGAGACTTCCGTTTCTCCCCAGTCAGAGTGGGGCCCCGGGAAACTCTCTCTCCCTCCTGCCAGGGCCAGCAGATGGAAGGTTTGGCAGCGTCCGCTCAGTTCAGTTCGACACCTTGAGGCTCTGGAGATGGGGCCGAGAAGCAGAGGGATGCCCTAGGCGTGGCCCTCCTGGGCCGACAGGAAGACTCTGCACATGTTCTCTTAATGCAATGGGGCGGTTTTCCAATACCCCCCTGTCAAATTGCAAAAAAGGTGCCCGGCTTCCTTTGCGCAGTGCACAACCAGCATGACCATTCTCAGCGGCCCTGCTTATGGGCTATCCCAGGGCGGGTGAGCCGTGTTACTAAAAGCAATGCTACCTCCTCTGTGCCTGGCTGAGCCCGACCCGAGTCCCAGGGAGTCCAAGGCTGCTCTAAGGGGCATCTGACTGTAAATTTTGCCTGGGTAATTCAACATCACTGACACGAGTGATAACTTTTCCTCCCATGGATGGTTCTCAGCCCCCTCTCCCAAATTCTCTCCTGACTTCCTCTGCTCTTCTCTCACTTTTGCTCTTTTGAGGGGCTCACATCTCTGCCCTTTTAGCCCCTAGCTATGTGGCAAGGTCACTTAACCTCTCTGGACCTCAGCTTTCCCACCTGTGAAATGGGAGAGAACAGTAAGTGCTGTCTCTTCTGCTGTGGTTGTTACTTTGTATCTTTTCCTGCTCAGCTGGGGCTCTAGTGAAAACCAGCAGGGCGCAGGGTGAGTGGGTAAAGAACTCGGGTTCTGGAGTTTGCCAGGCCTGGGTTCCCTTCCTTTTACCAGCTCTGTCCAATGAAAGCCCTAGGGCCAAGTTGTACCTAGTAACTAGCCCTAGGCTCCCTTTATTGAGCACTTACTGTATAGCAAAAACCGTGTTGAGTGCCTAAGGTGCACCGGGAGAGGCTATAAATAGTAGCTGCTATTATCATACCATCTGGGACCAGTGACTTTGCCTTTCTGAGCCTCAATTTCCCCTTCTGCAAAAGGGAGATGGCAGCAAGGCCTGTCACCCATGAGCATCATCTCATTCTCTACTGCTGCCCCTTGGAGGTGAAGTCCGGCCAGCTCCCAAGCTGATGGGGCCGCGCCTTGAGCCTCGAGACCCTGCACGGGTTAATCTCCATCTGTCTCCATCCTTTCAGCTCTAGGATGGTGACAATGCCTGCTAGCCTGGGGGCTGTACCACTCCTTGGAGGTCCCTTGATGCTGTCCACTCCCTATAGATGGGCACTCCAGTGGAGTCTGGCATCTGTTTCGTGTGGCAGCCCCGCTGCCTCACCCCCTCCCACCTCCTCGGCCGTGGAATCCGCTGTGGTCAGGGACAGTCTGTTTCGGGGGGAGGAGCTGCCTCCTCCTGGGCCCGGGGCATCCAGACCTTGCCCCCACCCTCCACACCCAGCCTGGTCCTGATCTGCCACCGGCAGGTGGTAACTTTGCCGCAGGGAGAAACATTCTCCCACCAACCCCACCTTGGTGAGCTCCTGGGCGTTGGCCAAATTATCCACCGCGATGGCTAAGAACACGTTCAGGAGGGTGTCTGCAGGCGCTGGAGTCAGGGAAAGCACAGCCACTCGGACCCTGGCTCCCGGGGCTTCCTGGATCCTCCCTTGTGCCCCCCGCCCCCTCCCCAGTCTGCTCCACCGGCCACCCAGGCCTGCCCCCCGACCCTCCCCACGGAGGATACAGTTCCCGAAGAGGGTCAGCACGATGAAGTAGATGGAGAACACCATGCCGCCCTGCACGCCCCCCTGAGACTTGATACCGTCATACATGACCTCGTTCCAGTCTTCACCCGTCAGGATCTGAAAGGGGACGGAGAAACACACAGCCAACCCCTCTCAGCCACGGGCCCCGTGGAGACGCAGCTGTAGAGCTGGAACCTGCCCGCAGTGGCTCTTCTGGGCCCTGGTCTCTGGGGCGGCGGGTGGGGGGGTCTTGCCCGTTTGTGAGTGGGAAGGGACATCCCTGCACAGAGGGATTCTCAGCCTGGCTTCTAGGAAAAGGTGACCCTGGGGGAGTCACAAATCTTTCTGTAACTCTGTCTTCCCTGATGTGATAAGGGGATTTGCTATACATGAAGCTGTGCCCCCTAAATTCATTGAAGCTCTGAACCCCCATGTGACAGTGTTTGGGGATGGGTTAGATGAGGTCACGCGTTGGTGGGTCTCTCAAGATGGGATCAGTGCTTTTCTTTCTAAGAAAAGACAGCAGAGAACTTGGGTCTGTCTGTCTCTCTCTGTGCCATGTGAGGAGGTGGCCATCTGTAAACCAGGAAGAGAGTCCTTCCCAGGAACCAGCCCTGTGGGCCCTCCAGAGCTCTGCTGCTTAAGCCACATAATCACTAGTCCTTCTGGACGGCTGTGCCTGGAGGCAGGGTGGGAGCTAGTGATCGGAGAGCCTGTCAGGCACAGGGATGCAGGTGCTGGCAAATGCAAGTTGCCCTGATGCTTATGGGATGGACTGAGGGGACAGGCGTGCTCACTGAAAAAAAAATCCAGCTTCCCTCCTTTGTAATATTTTCACAAGGATAAAGTAAATGTGAAATAACTCCAAAAAATGTCAATCTGTTAATGCAGGTTTCTCAGCCTCAACACTGCTGACATTTGGGGCCAGGTCATTCTCTCTGGTGGGGCCGTCCTGTGCACTGTGGGGGGTTGAGCAGCAGCCCTGGCCCCCACCCACCAGATGCCTATAGCACGCCTCCCCCAGAGCTGTGGCCACCAGTAATGTTTTTAGAACTTCCAATCGTCCTTGGGGGATAGAATCCCTCTTGGACAAAACCCCCTGTGATGAAGATACATGGCTGGTGATTACAACTCTTGGCAATCATGTATGTGGGGGCTGAAACTTCATGGATGGTTTCCCTTTCCAACCCTGGTCTAGGGGTCTCATTGAGAAATTACCCTCCCAGGAGGGGGAGGGAGTGAAGTCACATTTTCCATACACTCTCTTGTTCCCCTCACCCCAAAGAGACAGAACCCACGAGAAAGGCTCTGGTGGTCACAGCTAGGTCAGTCCCAAACCTCAGGGCATATGTCCACATAGGTGCAAGGGCTGGTTTAGGAAGACCACCCAGGGTCTATTTGCTTTAGAATGTGGGATCGGGGTGCCTGCCAACCTGGGGAGGGTGCGTGTAGGAATCATGTCTTTTATTTCCTGGATTCTGATGCTTTGACATTTGGTGGTGGTGGTGGGGAGATCCTTGCTGACCCAAGAGGAAGTCAGGGCTACCTACTTCCTACAGAGTAAACACAACTTGCTGGGGAGTAAGCACGCTTGTCAAATGCAAATCAACCAATACAGAGCCCACACTCCCAAACCACTTCCTCTATCTGGGCTGGGCTCTTACACTCAGAGCCAACAACCCCCTGCCCCAGTGACTCCAGGGCAGGGACCAGCCAACCTGAGACGGCCCCTATGCCCAGAGCTCACTGAAATCATTCAAACGAGCCAATTCTAAATCTGTTTACCCTTCCTCTCCAATCCTTCCTGCAGAAACCACAGTTAAAGGCTTGTGCTCACGTCCCCCCTCCCTCTGCCTCCTGACCCACCCAGCTGCTTCCCTCGTATGGCCCTGTGTGGTGAGCCCTGTACTCCCTCTCTTGGAATCTGCAAGTACAATAAACTATCTTATAACAGCTCCCAATGGCAGTTATCTACTGATCTGTTGGCCTCACCAAATCTGAATAATGATAAAACCTATATTTTAAAACAGGAGGGTAAGGTAAAGTAGAGAAAGAGGGATTCAAGGAAGCCCCCCAGGGGGAGGGGCAGTCAGGCCAGGCCAGCTAAGCCCACTTCCCAGCGTCCTGGAGGTGGCCTCACCCTGGTCCCCTCACCAGGGCCCCCCTACCCCCATACACTGAGCGGGTGCTTTTTTATCTAAGATGCTAAGAGGCGTCCCCCATACACTGAGCGGGTGCTTTTATCTTGGATGCTAAGAGGTGTCCACCTCTGGGGCCGGGTGAAGACCATACCTGAAACACCGTCATTATTGCTGCTGGAAAAGTGTCGAAGTTGGTAGGAGGAGTCCCTTCATCAAAGTTAAACCTGTGGGGAGGACACAGGCATGTCACACTGGCCCTGCCCAGGGTGCTCTGAGGGTTTGGCTCAGCATCCTGTCTCCAGGGCAACATCTCCATCATCTCTATTCCCTAGAATCTTTCCAGGGCAATATCTCCATCATCTCTATTTCCTATCTCTTCCCTAGAAGGACACCCTGACTGTACCCAGGGCCCTGAGCATCTGGGTGAGTGCCCTGGGCATCTGGGGGGTTCGTGAGGAGGGCAGTCTGCGAGACGGAGGTGAGCCTGGGTCTCTGGATGGATCAGGCCTGGGTCTGAGGGCACCTGACCCCAGGGAAGCAGAAGTCTGGGGAATCTGCTGAGCACTTACTGGCCGCCGAAGAGTTGCATTCCCAAAAGGGCGAAGACAACGATGAACAGGAAAAGGAGGAACAACAGGCTGATGATAGACTTCATGGAGTTGAGAAGAGAGACGACCAGGTTCCTGAGAGATGCCCAGTACCTGCCGACAGAGGCCGGGCCAGCTGAGCCCACTTCCCAGCATCCTGGAGGTGGCCTCACCCTGGTCCCTTTCCCTGCCCCCTGCTGGGATGCCAGGGGACTCCAAAGACTTACTTTGTGACTTTGAAAATACGCAATAACCTGAGGGCTCGTAACACGCTGATTCCAAAGGATGTGCCGGGTTTTATGACGGCCCAGATGACCTCGAAGATGCTCCCAATGATAACCTAGAACACAGAACCTGGGCTTGTGTCCAGGGACCTTGAAAACATGCCTTGGCCCCAAAAGTTGCAAGAACCCCACCAAGCTGCCCCCAAATGGAAGCAGGGTGATGGGTGATGGTCTCAGACTTTCCTCATCCTTTTCTTTCTTTCTTTCTTTCTTTCTTTCTTTCTTTCTTTCTTTCTTTCTTTCTTTCTTTCTTTCTTTTTTTTAAGATTTTATTTATTTATTCATGAGAGTCAGAAGGAGAGAGAGGCAGAGACACAGGCAGAGGGAGAAGCACGCTCCAGGCAAGGAGTCCAGTGCGGGACTTGATCTCAGGACTCCGGGATCATGCCCTTAGCCAAAGGCTGGTGCTCAATTGCTGAGCCACTCAGGCGTCCCTCCTCATCCCTTTCTTAAAATTGATTAGCAGCTCAGGCAGAGCAAAGAATTCCTGAAATGCATAACTGCAAAGTGAATATCCATGTAACTGCCACCGCTGTCAAGAAATAGGACATGTCAACACCCTGGAAGCCTCGAGGGACCCCTAGATATAACCACCATCCTGAATTTTGTAATAACCATTTCCTTGCATTAAAAAAAACTGACATGAAATTCACCTAAGACAAAATTAACCATTTGAAGTACACAACTCAGTGGCATTTAGCACACTCACAGCGTTGTGTGACCCTCACCTCTCTTCACTTCCCAAACAATTTCATCACTCCCAAAAGAGAGCCTGACCCAATGAGGAGTCACTCCCCGGCACCCCCACCCCAGCCCCTGGCAACCACTGATCTGCTTCCGGTCTCTATGGATTTGCCTGTTCTGGACATTTCCTATAAATGGAATTATGCAGTATGTGACCTTTTGGGTCTAGCTTCTTTCACTTAGCATAATGTTTTCCAGGTCCTTGCCTTTTCAAAGTTATCAAGCATCATCCCTAACCAACAGAGTTTAGATCTATTTGAATTTCCACCAGCAAAACGTGCCGTACGGACTGATTTTTTTGTCAGTGTTTGCCTCCTTTTGTGCAATATCATGCAGGTGGGATTTATCCGGCTGTTGGGTGTGGCTGTTGCTGGTTCCCTCTCATTGCTGTGGAGAATTCCATTATATGGCTATGTCACAACTTATTTATCCATTCTACTGCAAAGGGATGTTGGGTCATTTGGTTTGGGACTATTACAAACAAGGCCACTCAGGGCATTCTTGTGAGCTGCTCTTGCATGAAGCCCTAGTGTGAATGGCCAAATCCCCCGTGCGAAAGAGGGTCTGCACATTTCCCTCCGACTGGCAGTGGCTAAAAGTCTTGGGACTTCTGTATCCTCATCCAAAATTTGGGATTCTGCACTCAGTGGAGGCTCTCACATCCAGGGGTGACCCTACTGTTCCCTTTCGGATGTTCCCAGGCATCAGCCATTCTAGGCAAGAGCTGGAGAAATGAACTGTTTACCAACCAGAGCACTTACCCCACAGTCAAAGCAGTTGAAGGAAGAGTGGAAGTAAGGCCGCGTCCCAAGCCCGTACATTTTTATAAACATTTCGGACATAAAGAGTCCTAAGAAAATGAATTCTGCATAGTCTGGAAGGGAGAGGGGAGAAATAAAGAGGAGGTTAAGTTTGTGGGGTGGGAGTGGTTTCATGGACTTTCTTATTAATAGCAATCCTGTCCTGCTCTGGTCTGGGATGCAGAGAGGATAGCTGTTGATGGCCTTGGCCAAAGATTATGCAAGGCTTCATTTCTGCAGGCCTCAGTTTCTCCTTTGTTAAAGGGGAGGAACAACAATTGTCCCCCACTCTCCAACCCACCACCGACCCCTGGCCAATCTTAAAAAGGAGTAAGGTTAAAGCTCCATGGCTCTCCACCTTGTAGTTTTTGTCCTGATTCAACGAGAAGGGCTAGATGCAGGTTGTGGCCAAGGACCCAGATTTTGTGCTGGCTGGTGGGTCCCTGGGTGTTTACCATGTTTCTAAAACTAATGAACTAACAAACTAAATGGCTAACTGACAAAATAACAATGGCCCCAGGATGTCAGTGTGTCATAATCTAAGAACTATGATTAATCTACTTTTATATGCTTGGGCTTTAAAGGAAAAATAGAAATAGAAATCATAATGGTGTCCTTTTAGTAATCCTTGGGTCAGGGACTTAGCTGGAGATTCAGGGGCAGCCAATTCAAGGTACAGCTTTTCTTCCAACTTGGAAAACCTATCTGAGGTCCCCTGGCAAAATTCTGTCTTGCTGATGTCTAAAAGGTCTTGAACAAGATAAAGCCTAATGGTGTAAATGCCTTGGGGAGAGGTAACCTATGGGTAATTTGTTTGATCCAGCAAAGACATGGCTAATTTCAGGACCTTTTTCTGAGAGAGCTTTCTTGGTGGGGTAGGAAGATGAGTCATCAGGAAGGGCATGGATTCTCACCCAGTGGATGGGAATGAGGGTAAGGAGGGCTTCTAAGGGGGAGAAAACATACAGATAGGAAGACAGAAGACCCAAACTTCCAAGAACTTCCAACTTTGGTCACATAGGTAATTTTGTCTGAAAGTCAAGGGCATTTATTATATTGTTCTTTTAAGAGATGGTCTGAACCATCAAGGTCCTTCACACTCATTCCTGACCAAAACTTCCTCTTAGGTTTTTGGACTCCAGGGAGCTCCTAGTATCTGAAGGAAACCAGGGCCTCCAGGATTGCCAGGCCAAAATATCAATGAGGGGAAAACTGTCTATAACATCTGGGGTATTCTAAGAACCACCAGAAACAACTCTGGGAGAACTCAAGAGTTTCTGAGATGCTTGCTTCCCAGTTACCATGGAAACCTGATAGCTGACAATGCACAAGAGCTGAGAGAATTATCTGTAGCACTTGTGGGTCTGGAAGAACTTTCAGGGCCATCGACTCCAATTTCCAGATGAGAAGTTCGAGACCACGAGAAGCGGCCACACTTCGCTGATTCCAAGACAAACATTTTTTGTTCAGTTTGACATCTGTGGATTGGGGGGGTGTATCTTAAAATTGCCATATCCCAGTTTAAGATGGCAGCACTACTTTATTTCTTAGTGGCAAATAAAATAAAAGGGTGCTTTATAAATGAAGATGTTTTCTTTCTTTTTTTTAATGAAGATGCTTTTGATTGATGGATGATGGTAGTGACTTGTCCAGGGTCACTGAGAATCCAGGCCACCTGGTAACCAGGGAAGGGATTGGGCATCAGACATAGCTTGGATTCTAGGTTCAAATACTGGCTTTGTCACTTACTAGCTGTGTGACCCTGGGCAAGTTACTTAACCTTTCTGTGTCTCAGTTTTCTCAACTGGGAATAATTAAAGGACCTTTACAGATTTAGAGGCCTGGGGCAGGAAGTCCCAACCCCCTGTTCTTGAACCAGGACAGACAAAGCAAAGTGATTAGTATGGAGAATATGGGAGATTAAAAATAGACTACAGAGGAGGTTAAGACAAAAAGTAAAGAATCCTCATTTGTAAGACTCCAGGGGGACCAAATACAATTACTAAGGTTGGAACTAGGTTAGGGCTCTCAGAAGGAGAGCTGGCCCCTGGGGGGTGTCCTGAGGGGTCAACCAATGTGACTGAGAACAATGAGGGTTACAAGGAAACCATGACCTGGACCAGGCTTCTGGGTCTCTCTAGGCTGAAGACTCGACTATCTCTAGTGGCTGTCTGGGTCAGTTCTGAACCTGGTCAGAAGGGGAAAAAAGCTAGAGACCTAAGTCAGACAAACTAGTACGTGCAGGTAGAGGGCAGCCAGCAGGCAAAAAGGTTTAGGGAAATCCTCCTGCAGGGCCCACAAGCCAAAGCCAGGGCATGGATTTGCTTTCGTCACTGCCCAGACACTACTCTTGTTGATTCCTCAGAGCTCTTTATTTTTTAAATCCTCCTCACCTTTCACTGCTGCTCCTCCTCCCCACCTGGCCATCAATTTTGATAGTATCTCATGCTAGCTCCTGGAATCCTGGAATAGGCCCAGAAGGGCAAAGCCTTGGGGGTCCTGGTACCCAATGAGGGAGCAGGATGTTCTCACACTTGTTGGAGGTGATCTTCTAGAAATGAATCCCAGACTTAAGGAAGTAAAAAATATCAAGAAAGGAAAGGTATAAAAAGCAGGAGATTTGAAAGAAGAGGGGAAAAGCAGGGAGTGTCAGAAATAAGCAGAGAAAATGGGGACAACATAAGCGCCACTCTTTGTTCCTAAAGCATTCCCATCTCTCAACTGTAAAATACTTATTTTAACATCCTCAGAGATACACCTATTAATTACATGGGCGTTTCTGTCTCAGTCTGGCTGTCCTGTGGTCTCTATCTCTTTATGTTTCTTTTCCAACGCCCTCATACTTCTCTCTTTAAAAAGCATCACAGTAGTATTTGGTGACCTGAATTCCAGCTTCCAGCCCCCAGGCCCAAAGAAGTTGGGCTCTGTTGCTGTGGTGGCAGTTGCAGACACACCCACATGAACGGGCAGATTCAACAAGAGCCAAGGAAGAAAGGCATACCACCAGAGAGGGAGAATTGGGAGAAGGGTGTGAGGAAGGGATCAAGGAGCCAGTGGGGGCAGGGGCCAGTGGTACTCACAGAGGAAGTCGGAGAGCCACTCGGGCTGGTTGTAGTGAACAATAGCAACACACAGCGTGTTGAGGGCTACCAGACTGAGCACAGTCCAGTAGAAGGCCTGAGTTTTGACCATGCGGCGGATGTAGAAACGCATCCTCCTCTCCTTTTTGTGAAAAAAAGTCGAGTTTTCCAGCTTGGCACTTTTAATGCTGGCTCGGGCGAAGGGAGACCCTGCCAAGGAAAGGATGGAGAATGTCAGGGTGTTCCTCTGGAGGAAATTAACTGATATGTGGCCCAGGCACAGATTCTCGCCAGGGGATCCATTAGCTTCCCTGGCGAGCCCTCTGGCCCGAGGGAATCATCATGATCCAGGGCTTAGCTTTCCAGAGATGGAGCTTATGAGAAGGTGAAAATGACATTTGGAAACAACCAATGAGAGCTCTGGATGTCAATGGGGAGGCAGATGGCTCTCCACGGATGGACCAACTTTCTGTGTCCCCCTTTCTTGGCCACATCTGATGATTCTGGGGGTCATGCCACAGGGGGGATGAGGAAGGAGCTCAGGACCCTTGGTAAAGAGGCAAGTAGCAGAGCTGCATGGTGCATGCTTGGCAGGCCTCCAGGAAGAGGTGTGAATAGGACCCTAGTTTCCATGGACACTTTACCAAGGAATGAGTCACCAGGGAATCTACCTGCATATACTTTTACTTGCAGAACATCTACTGCGTGCCAGACTCTATTCCAGATGTTCAAGATTCACTAGTTAACAGACAGAGCCCTGCTTTTATGGGCTTAATCTCCATTTGGGGAGAGACAGCAAATATAATAAAAAAAGTAAATTAATAGTGTGACAGAAGGTGCACAGTACTTTGGCAAAAAGAATAAATAGTGTAAGGGGATGGGGAGCCCCAGGAGGGACCATGGGGCAGGCTGCCATATTAAATCAGGTGGTCAAGGTGAAGGTGTTGACATAAGTCACCTCAATACTATAGGCAGAATTAATAGTAAGTGCTAAGGTTCTGAGGCAGAAATATGCCTGCCTGGCATATTCAGGGAATGGCATCAGGAAACCAGTATGGCTGGAGTGGTTGAGAGGGAGAGGAGTTGGTAAGGACAGGGAAGGGACAGTGTGGAATAAGCAGTGCTTTATGGGCTATGGGGAGACCTGGGCTTTTTTTTTGCTTTTGCTCTAAATGTGAAGGGGACCACGGAGGCTTGAACAGAGGAGGGATGGATAGGACCTGACTCAGGTGCTCACAAGCATACTGTGGCAGCTGTGGGGGGAATAGACGGTGGAAGGCCAGGGCAGGAACAGGGAGATGACTGGTCCAGCCTAGCAATGATGCTGATTTGGGATTTATTTATTTATTTATTTATTTATTTATTTATTTATTTATTTATTTTCAAAGATTTTGTTCATTCATTCATGAGAGAGGCAGAGACACAGGCAGAGGGAGAAGCAGGCTCCATGCAGGGAGCCCGATGTGGGACTTGATCCCGGGTCCCCAGGATCACACCCTGAGCCAAAGGCAGATGCTCAACCACTGAGCTACCCAGGTGCCCCATGGGATATATTATTTAAAGGAGATGCAAACCCCTGCTGCTGGATCAAGTATGGGTGTGAGAGAGAGGGGGGAGCCAAGGTTTTGGGACAGAGCTGCCATCCAAAGGTCTGTGTGTGGTGGGGGTCAGAGCTCAGTTTTGGATGGACTGATTTTATCTTCTAAATGATCTCTTCCTGAAAATCTTCAGTTGCACTCATTTGTTTGTTTATGGTCTTTGGCTCATTCACTCTTTTACCTATTCACTAGCTTGTTCATTGATTCATGCACTCATTAGCTAATTTGTGCAGTCACTCATTCATCCATCCAGCTCATGCATCAACCCCATCCCACCAGCCAGATAAGGGACACCACAAACATCTTGCAGGACACCACTTCCTTCCTATTCACAAAATTTTATTTTATTTTATTTTTTTTTTTATTTTTTTTTTTTTTCCTATTCACAAAATTTTAAACATGTTCCCACTCAGTGGCAGTTGGCCAGGCCTGGTGGCTGGATCCCTCTCTCATGTCCATCACCTGCCCGACCTCACAGGCACTGAGAACTCCAGGGTGGCTCCCCGTGGCCCTTCCCAGTTAGAGCATTTCTGGCCCTGGTCTCTGCAGCTCGTAAAGATGTACCCAGACCCACAGGCATCCACAGGGCATTGCAGACAGGAATGAGACTTTTGAAGGCCTCAGGTCAGGTTAGGATGCTCCACAAGGAGAAGGAGGAGAGAGAGAGGTTTGGGGTAGAGCTCAGTCACCAGGCAAGAGGCTCCTCACCCCTACTCCTCCTGGAGCCACCCCCAAAAGCCAGTTCCTTCACCAACCATCAAATGACCTTAGGCAAGTTTCCTTGCATCTTGGGGCTGGCTCCAGTGTCTCCATCTATAAACTAGGGACAGCCACACACTTCTCACCTCACAGAGCAATGGGGAGAAATACGCCTTAGCATGATGCTGGAACATTATGATTATTGGCCATGATAATCTTCTACTGTAACTCCAACAACTGCAATGAAGAGCCAGCTCACGTAGCCACTTATGGAGCAAGTCTTTCCTAATCACTGGCCCGGAGACACATCCCACAACAAGCCCAGCATTCATGGGGAAGGGAAAGGGAGTAAGTGTTAACTGAACACCTTCTACATACTAGGCCCCTATTAGCTGTGTACTGTCATCTGTGTTGTATTTCACGTTCCACCTTAACCCACACTCCCTTTTTCTGTCCATTCTTATCTTGAATTTTTCTCTGTAGTCTGGAATGGTAATTGCAGGTAACCTTTAGGTCTTAAAAATATTTTAATAAGAGATTTTATGAAACCCAACAGGACCAAAACATTATCATTTTAACATAGCATCAGTATAGAAATATGTTAAAGAGATTATTTTACACTCTTTTTTTTTTTTTTTTTTTTTGGTACTGGGACTTCCAAACCTGATGTGTTAGAATGAAGCACTTCTTGGTTCACACCAGCTATATTCAAGGCATCAAGAGCCTCAGGTGGCCAGTAGCAGTCTAGAATGTTCTCTCATGAGGATGGTAGTCTGTCACCACCAAGGTTTAATCTGGGGGTTTTGGGGGCAATTTACATGTCCTTAAGTAAAGACTGCTAACTCTGGGAAACGAACTAGGGGTGTTGGAAGGGGAGGAGGGCGGGGGGTGGGAGTGAATGGGTGACGGGCACTGGGGGTTATTCTGTATGTTAGTAAATTGAACACCAATAAAAAAAAATATATATATATATATATAAAAAAAATCTCTGTAAATGGAAACAGGTCCTGCCTAAGTGGTGGGTTGCACTGTGTCCCTCAGAGACATGTGCTGAAGTCCTAATGCCTGGTCCTCATGAACGTGACCTTACGTGGAATTAGGGTCTTTGCGGATGTAATCAAGTTAAGGTGAGGTCACACTTGATTAGGATGGGTTCTAAATCTCATGACTAGTCCTTATAAGAAGAGCAGGGCCACAGAGGTGCACAGGAAGACCATGTGGCCACAGAGGCAGAGATAGGTGTGATGCCCACAGAAGTCGAGGCTCACCAAACACCCCCAGAAGCCTCAAGAGGCAGGGAACGGACTCTCCCCTGAAGCCTTCAGAGGCAGCAAGGCCCTGCTGATACCTTGATTTTAGTTTGGGCCTCTGGCCTCCAGAACTGTGAGAAAATAGATTTCTGTTGTTTTAAGCCACACTGTTTGTTGGTACTCTGTTACAACAGCCCACATGGGAGCTTGCACCATTAAAATAATCTAAAATGGAATCTGATTTTCCTAAGAAACTGGTGTTGTGATGGCAGCTTCCATTCATGACTCAACATTTCCTATCAACGACTCAAGTTCCACACTTCAGCATTAGTGTTTGTCAACTGTAGAAGAGACTGCTTTATAATGTGTTTATCAGCTGATTTGATAGTGCAGAAGAGACCCATCACACAAGACTCTGCTCACTGTGGTATGGAATTGTGGCAAATGCCACATGGCTCCTGCCTTATTTTGAATTATTTCCAGAAATAAAGGTAAAGCTATTTCTTGGTCAGAACTGAAATTCCAGAGGTCTCCTTTGCGGTGGTTTAGGAAACCGCTGTGCATTTTTGAGCTACCAGGCAAAGGAGCTAGATTTTGGTGGGTTGGCGTATAGCAAAACTGGTCCCAGGAGACCAAGTCACTGGCTTGTGTTTGGGATCCATTTAGATAGACGAAAGCCACCTGCTTTGTCAACAGAAATGCCATGGGACAGCCACAGCTCTTAATCTGACCTCTTCCTACTCTGGCTTCTTGTCCTTCCCCTTATCACACACTTATCAAATGGCAGCCTTGAACTGCCTTCTCCAAGGAACAAGGTTTCTTATGTCAGCCACAAATTCAAGAGTGAGGTGTCCCACAGACAAACTGTCCCTGAGTATCTCTCATGGCTTCTTGGATCGCCCCCCTATTATGGACTAAACTGCATCTCCCAAGTTCATATGCTGGACTTTTAATCCCCAGACTTTAGAATGGGAGTGTGTTTGGAGATAGGGTCTTTAAAGAGGTAATTAAACTAAGGTCCTATGGGTGGGCCTTAATCCAATATGACTGGGGTTCTTATAGGAAGAGATTAGGACAGAGATACATCCAGAAGGAAGACCACATGAAGACACAGGGAGGAGACAGCCGCTACCAGCCTAGGAGGAAGGCCTCAGAAGCAACCATCCCTGCCGATACCTTAGATTTAGGAATGTCAGCCTCCAGAACGGTGAAAACTTAGATTTCTATTGTTAAGCCCCCTAGTCTGTGCTATTGTATTATGACAGCCTCATAAACAGATTTACGCTCCCCATTCTGCATAAAGTCCAGTTTAAAAATGCCTCCTTCATGAAGCTTTCTCTGCTTTCCTTACCAAATTCCTCCCTGCCCGTACAGCCATTAGATTCCTTACAATAGTCTCTGTTGCTTTTAAGTTAACTTAAACTTACCTAGTTACTTTTCTGATTTGAAAAGTAATACCTATCACTAATTTGTACATTTTAGAAAAATGTCACATAGAAAGTGAAAATCCTTGCAAGTCTTCAATTTCCAGATTTTTAAGCTACTCTTATACTTAATATTGTCCTTTTTTTTTTTTTAAAAAGGTTTTACTTACTTATTTGAGAGAGAGCAGAGCAAGTGAGAGAGAGAGAGAGGGTACACAAGTGGTGGGGAGGGGCAGAGGGAGAGGGAGAAGCAGACTTCCCATTGACCAGGGAGTCTGATGCAGGCAGGGCTCAGTCCCAGGACCCTGAGTTCATGACCTGAGCCAAAGGCAGATGTTTAACTGACCAAGCCATCTAGGCATCCCCTTAATATTGTTCTTAAAACCATATCATACATTTTCTATAATGCTATGCAACTTGCTTTTTTTCACCAAGAAATCAATTTCAAACATCTTTTCATGCCAGTGGCAGCCCTGTTCTTTTTCCTGGCTGCATCACAGTCCAATGTGTACAAATACTGTAATTTCTTTGGTCATCTCCCCATTTCCGGGCACGTGGCTTGTTTCTTGTTTTCACTATTTTAAAACATATTTTAATTTTAGGTAAGCTCTAACGCCCAACATGGAGCTCAAACTCATGATCCTGAGATCAAGAATTGCACACTCCACTGACTGAGCCAGCCACATGGTCCTGGTTTTCACTTTTTTGAACACCAGAAACAATGCTGTTGAGAAGAGGTATAGACCTTTTGTGCACATGGAAGAAATGTCTTTGAAGTGGAAATGCTAGGTCAAACAATATAAACATCTATAATTAAATAATACCACGCCATATATTGGAAACACTGCAAATTACACTCCTGCCAATAGCATATGACAATGCTCATTTCCCGACATCCTTGCCAATACTGGGTATTATCACTCTGCCATCTTTTCTAGAGTGACTGACAAAAAATAATCTGTCAATTAAGAGCAGGCACCTAATCTTATCCATAAAGGACATCCTGACTTAAGTATGCCAATTTTTTTCAGCACCTGGTAGTAAATACATGTAGTATGAACAGAAAATGTTTGCCTATCAAAATATAACAAGATATTTTTTTAAAATGGAAGCAACATAATTGGGAAAATGTATGGGCCAGACAGAACAGATCAGATACACAGAGCACTGACTCCCATTCTTGAACTTGCTGGAAGGAGGTAAACAGATGTATCCACAAATTGAAATAGGACTAGTCCATCATTATAAGGAAAAGAGTGTTTTGGCTAGAAATTAAAAATGCAAATTAAAATAAGCTTTAAGGTATCATTACAGACCTATTTCACTAGGAAAAGAAATTAAATGGGAAATAGGCAGTGGCCGGGGTGGGGGATCTGTGATCGTATGAGTACTTGGCAGGTTTATAAATGGGTTCAGTGCTTTGGAAACTCAGAATGGCTCTGTGAATAATGAGTTGAAAAGCTGTTAATATCTTTGATCCTGTAATTATCCCCAAGGAAACACGCCCAAAGGGTGGGGGGAGTCATTGTACATCAATGTTCACAGCAGTACTCCTCGTTGGGGCAAAAATTGGAAACAACTCCATATGACAGAGCCATGGCCAAGTAAACCTCCGCGTTGCCACCCTTATGAAGAATGGGACTGCGATGGGAATGATCTTGAAACCTAGCATCCAGGTCAAAAACTAGAGTGGAGTAAAAACAGCAAAGTATAGAATAGTTGATGTCTGTGCATTAGAACCATGTATATATGTTAAATTCCCTTCTCCCTTTCCTTCTGTTTTTTTTGGGGGGGGACAGGAATAGGGGGAGAGAGAATATATTTTTAAAAGATCTAATTATTTAACTATTTTTTGAGATTTTATTTATTTATTCATAAAGAGAGAGGGGGGCGCAGAGACATAGGGAGAGGGAGAAGCAGGCTCCATGCAGGGATCCTGATGTGGGACTCAATCCCAGGACCCCAGGATCATGACGATCTGAGCTAAAGGCAGATGCTCAACCACTGAGTCACTCAGGTGCTCCCCAGAGAGAGAGAGAGAATCTTAAGTAGGCTCCATGCTCAGCATGGAACTTGATATGGGGCTTGATCTCATGACCCTGAGATCATGACCTGAGCTGAAATCAAGAGTTAGACACTCAACAAACTGAGCCACCCAGGAGCCCCTGAAGATTTTATTTTTAAGTCATCTTTGCACCCAGTGTGGGGCTCAAACCCACAACCCTGACATCAAGAGATGCATGCTCTAGTGACTGAGCCCCCCAGGGTCCCCCCCTCACCTTCTTGTTTCTCTGCCTTTAGTTTTTCCTTCCTTCTCTCTCTTTCTCCCTCTCTCCCTCCTCTGCCCCTCCCTCCTCCAACCACACAGTTTAAATTCTTTCTCCCCTCAGAGGCATGCGTTATTTCCCCGGCCAGGATGCACTCCCATTTTCATTACTGGAATGTCTAAAATACCCCTTTCAAAAAATTATATGTTCTCCTGGGAGAAGGTCAAGAGCAACACAGTCTCAATCAGGAGGAGTGAGCAGGGGGAGGGTAAATGTTCTCTGCCCCTCAAACTCTGCCCTTTGCAATAACCAACAGCAACAGACCAACAGCCTTCTACATGGTTCTCTCCACTTTCACTGCCATAGCGAACTCCTACCAATCCTTCAGTTCTCAGCTCCAGTGTCACCTCCTCTGAGAAGGCTTCCCTGACCACACCCCACTCTTCCAGAGCAGGCTAAACCCAGGGTGACTCCTCTGCAGCGCCATTTATCACAACAGGCTTATTTCGGTAATTATCTGTTTAACATCTGTGTCCTGCACTCAACTGCGAACTCCACATGGGTAGGGATTTGGTTCCTGCCTTGTTCACAACAGCAGCCCCTCCATGAGTACTAATGAATCCTAATATCATGATTGTGAGCTCGTTCTCTGCTGGACGCCCTTCTAAATGCTTAAAGCGGATTATTTAGTTTAAGCTTTCACAGTGGGGTTAGGAGAGGGGCACTGCTGTTACTCCCATCTGCCCCAGGACACACAGGTGGTCAGGGGCAGGGCAGGGACCCAAATCCAGGTAATGAGGGTCCCAAACCTTTCAGCTGTCATCTGTTGCACGATCAGCGAGAGCTGGGTGCCAGGCTGTGGCAGGAGGGACTCACCCACGGAGGCGATGTCGGCCAGCTGATCCTCAGCCTCCTCGGGGTTGAGCAGGTCTGTCTTGCTTTTCTTTATGGTGGCTCTCCGCAGAGCTCCAACAATGGAAACATGGCAAGAGAAAAAGACGTTACCCTTTTTGAGACAGGAACCATACCTTGGTGCCAGGACTTGCTAAATATTGTTGGGTTGACCCTCATGGTGATCTGGTTTGGTGGGAAGTTGAGTACGTCCATTTGGCAGACATGGAGATCGAGGCTCAGGGAGGTTACGTGACTTTGTCACAGGAGTAAAGATGAGAATTGAGTCCTGTTTGGTCTCTAAGTCTGGGCTCCCAGTCACCCTTTCCCCTCTGGGGTGCCTGGGACTGGACATACAGTGATGCCTATGAAAGCAGCCTACCCTTGACCTTTAGCCCACTTGCTAGGCAGGCTGGGACTGTTGACGCCTTCCCTCAATATTTAGGTTCTACTCCTCCCCCCACGAGCTCTCCAGGGGACAGCGAGTTCAGGCACACATTTTCAACAAAATGATTTAGATACCCCCTTGGGTCATCTCTTCCGCTCCCCCAAAATAGTAAAATCTGATTTGTAACCTACTGAGATAAAGCCTCAGCTCCTTTACTTCCTTCTCAATCTCAGTATTTTTCAATCCAAAGTCTGCTCTGTCTAGCCAAACCTCTACCAGGTGAGACAACTGTCCTGAATAGTGAGCTGGACTCTTGGTTATTGACTTATTTAGTGAACACAGAGGGTGTTGACCCTGAGCCAGGCATTGTTGTAGACTTTCTATCTGCGAGCATTAATGCAATCCCCATCAACCATCCAGTGAGGTAGGTATTATTACTGTCATGCCCATTTTATGGATGAGGAAGACTGAAGCACATGATTAAAGCAGAAAGGGCAGGTCAGAAAATGATGTAAAGCCTGCGCTGAGGTCCTGAAGTCCCCCAAAGAAGCAAATTGGCACCGTGCCTATATCTTCCTGACCCTGGCCTGATCTCGTGTTTGTTCTTGTTGTCACCTGGGCTCTGAACATCCATCCCCTGGAGGCCCCTTAGAACCAAACAGTCTGTTCTCCCAGCACCAGCTGCTGCAGTCTCCCCTGGGATCTACCCTTGAGCCAGGTTCAGAGCAGTTACCATCAAAGGGATGCCTCTGCTCCCCGTCGGTTTCATCCTCGGCGAGGATCACCTCTTCTGAGGAGGAAGAGCACATAGTTAAGCTCCAGCGTCTGCACACCTCTCCTGGGCTGGGTTCCCTTGGATCAGGATTGAGAAGGGTCGGCCCAGCCCTCTTCACTCTCCTCTTGCTTATTGGGGCAGCTCAACCAGCCAGAAATGTGCTGCTCTGTTCTTCCTGACTCCCAGCCTCACTTGAGCAACAGTGTAAGAGCCAACACTACTTCCATCTCCCTCAAAATAAAACCCAGCCTCCTTACCATGACCTGTAAGGCCTTGCCTGATTCGGCTCCTGTCTTCTTCTGGTCCTTGCTTCTTCCCACTTAACCCTGCACATATTCTGCTCCAGCTACACTGGCTTCCTTGCTCTGCTTCATGACTCATGCCACTCCCACCTCAGGGCCTTTGCACTTGCTATTCCCTCTGCTCCAGAGCCCCCTTTGCCAGATATCCACAAGGTTTCTTGGATCTGCTCTGATGTCACCTCCTTAGAGAGACCCTCTCTGACCACCCCCACCTCCTCCAACTGCTTTCCACTCCGGACCCTGCTTCATTTTTCTTTTCAGCACTGGGGAGTACTCAACATTATATGTACTTGTTTCCTGTCTCTCTTACTAGAACATTGGAGCCCTGAGATGAGGATCTGGTCTTTTGTTCACTGCCATCTCCTCAGTGCCTATAACATTGCATGACACACAATGGGTGCTCCATAAGCATCTACTGAATGGTTGAACCAATAAACATGTGCCTACTGTGTGTCGGGCATTGCTCTTTCTCAGTGGCTTAGCTTGGGTGATCTTACTGCATACCCGCAGCCCTGCAAGATAGATGCTATCATCTCCGTTTAGCAAGGAAACTACAACTCAGGGAAGTAAGCTTCGCTGCTAGAAGGTGGCAGGGCTGGGATGCAAACCAAAGTTCCTCAGCCATTGTGTGACATCCTATCCTGGTGTCACCCCAAAAGTTTCCCTACCCTGATCCAGATTCCTGCTGCTTCAAAGCAGGGCCACCCGGCCAGGTCCTCTTTCTCCCTTGATCAGAGCCCTCACCTCACCCACCCACAAGCTGCATGCAGGACTCTGTGTGCTCCGAGGCCTGGGATCATGGTTCCCAGGTCTCAAGACCAAAGGGCCTCACCTGCTTTTGAGATCCACTCCATGTACCCATTGAGTTCTCGTTCGATCTGCTGCTGCCGCCTGAGCTTCAGAAAAGCCCGCCGGTTCTCCACCCGCTCCCTTTCTTTGGCAAACTCCCTGCAGAAGCAGGAAAGAGCCAGGTCTGGCTGTTGTAGACATTTTAGGGACTGTGTGCATGCGTGCGTGCATGCGTGTGTGTGTATCTGGGTGTGTGTGTGTGTGTCCAGAAATACCTGGAGGGCAGGCAGTGGACTTTAACACAAGGAATCAGGTCTCCTGGGAGATCAGAACACCAGAAAGGTTGGGGGTATTTCTGCCAACTTCCCACCTTATCCAACAGCTACACCCAGCTAGAGGAAAAAAGTAAAGCCACAAGACCATGCCATGCCAACTGCCGCTGGCTGCGTAGACCATTCTAATTCTCTGCACTCCTGAGTGAAGGATATTTTCATCCCTCTTTAAGTTAGGCCAATGAGACATAAGCTGAAGATTTCTGCAGCAGCCTCCTTTCCCTGGTATATGCCCTTCCCTTTCCCGTTTCCCTCCCTCCTCTTTGTGTTTGGGATGTGCAGTGGCTCCTTGTGAGCGTGAGGTAGCCATCTTAAAACCACGAGGCATCCACTGAAAGCCTCTGCCTGGTAAGGTCATCAGAGTAAAAAGCTAGAAGGAACTGGGGTCCCTGATGGCACCGTGGAGTCACTATTCCAGTCCCCAGACTTTTTGTGACAAGAAAAATAAAACCTATTTATGATTAAGCCCTTCATACCCACACCCAATCTTGGGGGTAAGGGATAACGTGTGCCACAAAAATGCATGTTTGATTGTATACTGAAATATACAGTATATTTGGAAAATAGGGGAAGGGGGAACCCAATCTTTTAGTTTTTTAAAAAAATGTAAATTATAGAAAGTAAAGCTCTATAGAAGGTTCTTGTGTGGTAGGCTGTGGGTTGGGAAAGACTTGAATGAGAGGCCTGCATTGGAAAGAAGCTCCTCTTTCCTGGGGTAGAGGTTCCTCAATGCCAGGGGTGCACTGTTGTTATGAGTTGAGGTCCACCATGAGTCCTTGCACTGGGTGCTCTCAGCAGTGCACAACTTCTGCACCTGTACCTGATTTGCTAATAACTTTCTGGCTAACCCGAGACAAAGGAAGGCCTATTCACTGCCTGGAGAATAAAAACAAAGGTTTGATGGCCTCTTTATGGTCAGAAGATGGTGAAGGGGAGTGGGATGGGGAGGGTAGCAGAGACTTACCCTGACAGCACACCCAGCACGAGGTTCAGCATAAAAAAGGAGCCAATGATGATGAGGGGGATGAAGTACAACCAGTTCCAAGTGTTCCCTGAGGCATCGTTGCTCTGCGGGAGGTGAGGAGGGAAAGCAGGTGAGTGTTTATGGGATTTAGGAATGATCTGACAGGTGGGAGAAGGGGGAGCTCTGCCTTCAAACGTCCTTGTCCCATAGTGTCCTAGAGCTCTGGGACCCCAGACAGGGAAATGAAACACAGGATCAATTAGTGGGGAAAACCTCAGAGGTACCATTAGAAGGACAGATATAGCCCTTACAGGACCCAGGAACCAGGATGAAACTCAAGAGAATATTCCAGACCAAACTCCAGGTAAAAAGAAGGGGAAAAAAAGCCTATTCAAAATGTAGAAATGATCCCCTGGTTCCTTCCTTCTCCCCAACATAGTCATACTCCTCCCTTAGAGGAGGTACATGAAGGTAGGGTCTGACTGTCAGGTTAAATCACCAAGGCAGATGGCAGGGGTGTGAGCCTTTTCCTCAGATGTCTCCCTCCTCTGTACTCTGCAGCCTCAAGATGAACCAAAAAAAAAAAAAAAAAAAAGATATCCAGAAATGTCCGGCTCAGTTTTCAAGGGGCAGGGGAGATGTCCACAAGTCAAATATTCCCCTCTGGGAGAGCAGAACTCTGTGCCAGGAAAGAAGTAAGAAGAAGGGATGAAAATCAAGAAGAAAGAGAGAAAGAAAGAGAGAAATATAAAAACGAGTGCTTATGGAGTACTTACTCGTGCCAGATGTTCTACGTACATTAGCTATGTTACCTTACTCATTTAATCCTCTTGATGACCCTATTTTATCCCTTTATGCCCATTTTACAACTGGAGAAACTGAAGCCCAGAAAGACAAGTGTCAGTCCAAGGTCACAGTGCCAGTTGGTGGCAAATATGGGATTGGAACCAGGGAGTGGGGGCCCAGAGCCCATGGACTTCACCTCTACATTGGGGAAGCCCTGGAGTCAGCAGCTGGAGCAGAGGGAGCCTTATGGTGGCTCCTCAGCTCTGGGGCATCTGCAGAACGTGAGCCCCCTCACCCCAGCGTGGCTTTAAAAGCTCACCTTTAGAAGCACATATGATGCTGATAGACTGATACTACCATGTGTTGGGGGGTCTGTGGAGTAGCTAGAACACCTACATGCTGCCTGTGGGGGAGTAACACAGTGTATGAGTGTTCTGCACCTGGTATAACAAAGAATCACAACATGGGGCCTTAGAACAACACAAATTTAATGTTTCCATAGTTCTTGGAGGCCATGATCAGAGGTTCATGATCAGAGTGTCCACAGCTGGTTCCCTCTGGAGCCTCTGAGACAGAAATCTGTCCCATACCTCTCCACTGGTGTCTGGGGGTTCATTGACAATCTTTGGAGGTTCCTTGGCTTGTAGAGGCATGAGCCTGGTCTCCACTTTCATCTTCTCATGACATTCTGCTGTGTACATGTCTGTTTCTCTGTCCAAATTCCTTCCCCCCTTTTAAGGATGTCAGTCATATTGGGTTAGGGCCCACTGTGACGACCTCACTTTCCACAATGATCCCATTTCCGATTAAGGTCACATTTTTCAGGTACTGGGCGTTAGGACTTATGTGTATGATTTGGGGATGGGAGGACACAATTTAATCCTTAACACATGGTACAACCCCTTGGAAGAGGATTTGGGAACTTCTACTAAAATTAGTCATATACCTGTACTACCACCCAGAAAAATTCCACTCCTGAGTCCTGGAGAGCTGTCCCACAGGAACAGGAACCTGTGTATGCACAAGATGGTTCACAGTGGTGCATACACTGTAATAGCCCTAAATTGGAAATGACTGAATCCTCAACATTGAGAGAGGATAAATCAATGGAATACCATGTAATGAATGACTGCCACTTGTCATGCAAAACCTCACAGAGTTAGTGTCAAGCAAAGGGAACCAGACAGGGAAGAACATATACATGAGATTCCATTTGTACAAAATGCAAAAGCAGGCAAACTAGTCAATCATGATTGAAGTCCTGATGGGGTACCCTTTGGGGAAGGGGCACATGGGGGCTTCCAGGGGTGAGAAGGTTCTGTTTCCTGATCTGGGTGCTGGTCACACGAGTGTGTCCAGTTTGTGAAAATCCATCAAGCTCCTTTACTTCAATTTTTAAACTTTTTTTTTGGGGGGGGTCAACTTTACCTTAAGACGGAAGGCAAGTAACTCCTGGTACAACATGCATGACTCTTGAGGACTCTATGCTGAGTGAAATAAGCCAGTCATAAAAAGACAAATACTGGGAATACCTGGGTGGCTCAGTTGGTGACGCATCTGTCTTTGGCTCAGGTCAATCCCCTCAGGGTCCTGGGATTGAGCCCTGTGTCAGGCTCCCTGCTCAGTGGGGAGCCTGCTCTCCCTCTTCCTCTGCTCCTCTCCCTCTGCCTGCCATCACCCCACTTGTGCTCTCTTGTGCATTCTCTCTTTCAAAAGAGACATAAGTTCTTAAAAAAAAAAAAAGACAAATGCTTTATGACCCTACTTCTGTGAGGTCCCTACAGGAGTCAGTCACAAAGACAAGAAGTAGATGGTGGGCACAGGGGCTAGGAGAGGGGCAGGGGGTCAGTGTTCAGAGGGGACAGTCTCAGCATGTAAGACCTAATGAGTTCTGGAGATGGGTGGTGAAGATGGCTGCACAGCAATGAGAATGTACTTAATGCCACAGAACTGGACACTTAAAAATGGTCAAGATGGTAAAGTTTATGTTGTGTAAATTTTCCACAATTAAAAAAAAAAAAGGAAAACAGCAAATGAACAAAGTCAACTTTCATCCTGGACACAGACAGGTTCTGGGGACAATTAACATGTCAGGGCTCCTAGCTCATGTTCTTCCAACAAACACCCAAGGTTCTGATGCTCTGCTTCTAGAAGGTTCTGGAAGAAAGAATGGAATCAGCAGAACAGGGCTGGACAGAAGGCAGGACTGGCTTTGTGCTTTTCTTTTCCAGTGCTGCAGCAGCTGAGGATTCTCATGCCTATTTCTTAGGCTAAATATAGTCCAGGGAGAGAAAGCCTGCACCAGCCAACACGAGAAAAAGTCTAGGCCATCTCGGGAAACAGGTTTGGGATGGGGACAGAGCAGTGGGTGCAGGGAGAGAGGCAGGATGGAACAGGGAGAAACAGGAGAGGCCCTTCCATCTCAGACTCTGCCCACACCCCAGCTCCCCAACAGGCTTAGGACCCTCTGGCCCATGACACGTTGCCCAACATAATGCCAGACATGCCCAGTGCCAGGCACTCACCCTACCTGAGCTCAGTTAATTCTCTTACGTACCCCAAAAGGTGCCATATAATCCTTCCCATCCTCCTGGGAGGGTAAAGAGAGGTAAGGTTCCATGCTCAATGACTGTTCTGGGTTGCACTGTGACCCCCTCAAAAGATGTTGTGAAGTCATAACCCCAGTACCTAGGAATGTGACTTTACTTGGAAATGGGGTCCCTGTAGTTGCCATCAAGTTAAGGTGAGGTTGTGATGGGGAGGACCCTCATACAATATGACTGGTGTCCTTTTAAAGAGGAAAATACTCTGCTACCAGCAGAAGCCAGGAAGAGGTGAGGAAGGATTCTACCCAGACTCTCAGAGGGAGTACAGCTCTGCTGACATCTTAGTCTCAGACTTCTAGCTTCTATGTGATGACAGCCATAGAAAGCAAATATAGTCCCTGAGCTACTAAATGGCAGAGGTACCCCACCCCCCAATGCCCCTGTCACTCTGCCCCGGATAACTATGCTCCAGTCACATGGGCTCCTTTCAGCTCCTCAGAAGCATCAGGCACAGTCCCACCTCAGGATCTTTGACCTTGCTGCTCCCACTGCCTAGAAGGTTTTTCCCCCAGATTCCTACACGGCTCCCCCTTTATTCTCCTTCAGGTCTTTGCTCAAATGCCACCTTCCCTGGGAGGTTTTCCTTTCTTTTTTTAAAAAAGATTTTATTTATTTATTCATGAGATACAGAGAGAGGCAGAGACATAGGCAGAGGGAAATGTAGGCTCCCTGCGGGGAGCCTGATGTGGGACTTGATCCCAGGACCCTGGGATCAGGATCTGAGCCAAAGACAGACGCTCAACCACTGGGCCATCCAGGCATGCCTGGGAGGTCTTCCTTGATGGTCCTTCATTTCTAATCCCATTTCCTGCTCCATCTTTTCACTTAGCACTTCCCCCTCTCTACACTTTACCTATTTCTCCTGCTCACTGTCCATCTCCCTAGCTGGAAGGTCGGTTCCACAGGGAGCAAGGGCACTGTGCTTTTTTGTTGTTGTTCACTGCTATATTCCCTAGCACAATGCCAGGCATGCAAAGCAGTGCTCAATAAATGTAGAATGACTAAATGAGAGGTGGGTCCAAGTTCCCCACATGGCCCACATCCTCACTTACCTCCCTCACCTCCCTTTGTCTACTTTTCTCCCTGGGACTGAGGGAGATCTTGTTCTCCTTCCAATCTGTCCTGAATCATTCAATTCCATGTTCTGGAGCCAACTCATGGAGAAGCGGGCAGAGGGGTGGGTGCAGTTTTTGATTAAGAGGTGGGCTTCCCCTGGGGTCTGCTTGGGAGCAAAATGGAAACTGTTTCCCCAGAAGAATGGCTGGAGCTGCCATGGGTATTCTGACAGCAGAGAATGTGAGGAGCTCACACGTCCCCTCCTGGGTCTGACTTCCTTTGGCTGTTCAGGTAAAGGGCGGGTGTGTGTGCACAAGTCTGTGTCTGGGGAAATGAAGGAGGATGGAAATTTGCTCACCTGTCATGATCAGTAATACTGAAAAGGACATGCTCGTGAAAGCCCTGTCTTTTTTCCAAAGGCTCAAAGAGTTCGGAACACTATTTCTTATTAGTGCTGTCACTAAACATTTCTGGTGATATGGTGGGATGGCCCCATCCTGGTGCCCCCCATGGTTGGCTGAGGGCCACATGATCGTGCTGGCCAGTAAGAATTGAGTAGAGACAGCTGCACCACTTTTGGACCAGAGCACTGAACTGTCAATGTGGGACCCTCAGGGCTCTCTTGCCTCTTGGAACAGCAAGTGGCAATGTCCTAGCTGCTCTATTAGCTGGATCCCAAGTGACTATGGTGAGCACAGCCCCGTCTCCCCCACTGCCAATCTGCACTGGTTTGTAGTGTGAGCAAGAAAAGAGGTTTGTTGTTAATGTCACAGAGACTTTGGGGGATGCTTGTTACTGCAGCATCACATAGTTTTCCTGGCTGGTACACCCTGATATCTCCTTGGTTTGCTCCTTCACCTCCTTCAGGTCTTTCTCAAATGCCACTTTCTAATCCTTCTATGGATCTCATGAGGCAGGTGGGGAAAAAGAATGTCTCCGGTTATGTCTGATGGAGAAATTGGTACACCAAAAGGTAAAGTTCAGGATTATAATGTGCTAGTTGTTTCTGTTCTCTGAGTCTCTGCCTGGAGCCCAGTGTCCCCTTGATCTCAGTGTGGTTGATTCCTCCTCCTCACTCAGCCTTCAGCTCCACTGTGCCCTGCTCAGAGAAGCCTTTCCAGCCCACCCAACCCAAAGGACTAGCCCCTTCCTCCAGCACTGTCAGACATGCATTCTCTTCCCGGCATGCTTTGTTTTCTGAATCATCTTGTCGATTTATACATTTGCTTATTTGTGGATTGTCCTTGCTCCCAAAAACGTCACCTCCCCAGTGCCCAGAACGGCACCTGGCATACAATAGGTACTTACTAAGCATTGGTGACATAACGCATGCACATAATCCTGAGGTCCCTGGGAGTGGATTGTTTAAATAACATCAGGGACAGGGACGCCTGTGTGGCTCAGTTGGTTAAGTATCTGACTCTAGATTTCAGCTCAGGTCATGATCTCAGGGTCCTGAGATGGAGCCCTACACTGGGCTCTGCGCACCATGGGAAGTCTTGAGATTCTCTCTCTCCCTCTCTCTCTGCTCCTCCTCCTCAATAAATAAATCCATCTTTAAAAAAATAATATCAAGGACAGGAGACTATCTCAGGTCCAAATGATCAGGCTGTTTCCCTGGGAATGAAGAGGCAGGAAAGACAACCACTGTCACTTCAGTAGAGCAGTTTTGAGCCAACAAAATACCCCTTGATCCCCACAATTTCCATACCCAGTGCATGGAGGAAATAGGCTGAGGAAAGCAACATGACTTGCCAGCTTGCACAGGGTGTGGATGGCACAGCTAGGGCTAGAACCATCCTTCTGGCTTACAACATAGAGATTTTTCCCTGTATTTCACCTCTTTGCTACACTTACATAGTATTTAATATTTATAATGGTTGGCCCGTAAGAGCCTTAAAGGAGATACTGATTCTCCCAGCACTGTCGGTGCCTAGTTGTGGTGCCTGGCGCTTAGCAAGCATTCAATAAATACTCATCAAACAAATTAATGGCTGAGTCCCAGTAAAATTCTTAAGTGCCTTCTGTTTTATGGTTTATTTTCCTCTAATTTTTTGAGCATGGTTCATTCAGAAAAAAAAAAAAAAAGATGTTAAAAAAAAACTCAGCTCAGGAGAACACCCAATTCCCCAGCATACTGAATAAAAATGGTGTGGGTTTGACTGTGAAAGAAAAGGTCCCACAGTGGCTGTGAGGAAGGTCGTATATCCCAGTTTATTCCCATTGTAGATCATAAAATGCCTGTTAATTATTTTTTGAGTCTTCCTTTCCGTACTTGCTCTCAAATTGTCCTGCTTTAGATGATAGATTATATAGCTTCCTATATGGTAAGGAAGCTTCTTATGTGGTCCTGTCACCTCCTTTTGGCCCTAAGCTCCCTTGTTTGCCCTCACTCCCCACCAGCCACGTGAGCCACCTTGCTGCTCCTTACAAATGCCAGAAACGTTCCTGCCCCAGGGCCTTCGCCCTGGCTGCCTTGTCTGCCTCCGTCTCTCTTTCCTAGCACACTTGCATGGCACCCCCCTTCACCTCCTTTAGGGCTTTTTAGAAGAACTGCAGTCTCTCACTTTGACAACCCACAACCCCTCTATTGCTTAACTTTTCTCCTTAAGCTCTCATTCCCCTCTTGCACAGGAGTCCTCAAAGTATAGCCCATGGCCTAGCCACTTATGTTTGTATGTATGGTTTTATTGATACACAGCCATACCCATTCCCTTATGTATTTTCTCTGTGGTTGCTTTTGTGTTACGACAGCAGATTGAGCCTTGTGACAGAGGCTGCATGGCTTGCCAAGCCTCAAATATTTAATATACTATCTGCCCTTTACACATACACATAAATAATCTCTTAATTATGTTGATGATCACCTGCTTCCTCCACTAAAATGTCAACTCCCCCAAATAGGGATTTTTGTCTCTTCCATTCACTGCATGTTCTGGGTGCCTGGAAGAGCACATGCACTTAGGAGGCGTTCAATGAATGTTTGTTGAATGAATGCATGATCCAAAGTCCCCCCAGTCTTTTTTTTTTAAGATTTTATTTATTTATTCATGAGAGACACAGAGAGAGATAGAGAGGCAGAGGCACAGGCAGAGGGAGAAGCAGGCTCCATGCAGGGAGCCTGATGTGGGACTCGATCCTGGGTGTCCAGGATCACGCCCTGGGCCGAAGGCAGGCGCCAAACTGCTGAGCCACCCAGGGACCCTCCCCCCCCAAGTCTTAATGCTTTGATATCGGCCAAAAGGAGCATCAGTGAATATAAAAGGGTTGAGGTCAAAGATCAGTTTCAACCACGAGTGACCATTTGTTAAGAGACACACATTTATAACCATCAACCAAGCACAGTTTTGCCACTTTGCTAATTGACATTAACTGAAGGGGACAAACACAGTGATAGAGGTGGGGAGGGAGAGGGAGAAAGAGAAGAGGATGGGAAGAGGAGGAGACAGAGACAGACATGACATAAGGGAAATAAAGACAGAGAGGGAGAAGGGGAAGAAGGAGAGAGTCAAACAGAGGGGAGGGGGTGGCATGATTACTTCCCGGTGCTGGGTTACGATTCTGATTTTGTCATGCTTGGCTCTAAGGCCTTGGTCTCCTCATCTGGAAGACGGGGCTAAAAATGTGTCTCGCACAAGGTTGTTTCATGGAGCGATTGACAGTGCAAAAAGACATGTGGCACCCGGTCAATTCAGCAAATAGCAGCCAAAAATTAACTCAGGATGCCTTGGTCCCGCCAGGACTCCCCTGTTGCTCATGAAGGGTCCTGGTTAAAGACCTCAGCCTCTCCACCTACCCTCTCTGGTATCAGCCAAGAGAGGGCAGGTCCCTGTCACACACACCAGCCTCCAGGCTGCTTTGGCCCAGCACAGCCCTCCTGAGTGAGCTTCCCCATGCCACCACCACCACCACCGGGGGAAAAATCCCAAGTTTGGGTAACTCTATCGGGTGACAGATGTTAGCTAAACTCACACGGTGGCAATCACTGTGCAATATACGCCCAACAAAACATCATCCTGTACAACTCAAACTTGTATCTCAATAAAACAAACCCCCCCAAAAAATCTCTGAAGTCTCTAAAGGAGGCTTTTCTCTTGCTGATCTAGCTTTTCTGCCCCAGACTTTAAAGAGAATTTTAAGAAATTACTCCTTTAAAAATTAAACTGCTCTCTGGGGGCACCTGGGTGGCTCAGTTGGTTAAGCAGCTGACTTTGGCTCAGGTCATGATCTCGGGTCCTGGGATTGAGCCCTGTGTCAGGCTCCCTGCTCAGCGAGGGGTCTGCTTCTCCCTCTGCCTTTCCCTTCCCCAGCTCATGTGCGCTCTCTCTCTAATAATGTAAAATCTTAAGAAAAATCAAACTGCTCTCCCTCTCTCCTCCCCTTCCCACCTCTCTCTCACCCTCCCTTTCACCAAATCCCTTTCCTGGGGATCAGTTCAGGGCACCTGGTCCCGCCACAACCTGGCTGCCATCTTCAGGCCACACTCTCAACCTTGGACTCTTACTTGTAAAATGGTGAATAGTCGTCCCTATTTATAAACCAAACTCCTGACTTTATTTGAATTTCATCAGTTTCCCCAGTAATGTCCCCTTTCTGTTCCAGGCCCCCACGCTGTATCTAGTTGTCATATCTCCTTTGGCTCCTCTGGTCTGTGATAGTTTATCAGCCTTCCCTTGTTTATCATGATCTTGGCAGTCTGGGAAAGGACTGGTCAGGTATCCTGCAGAATGCCCTCCAATCTGGGTTCGTCTGATGTTTTGCTCATGATTACACAGGGGTTATGAGGCTTGAGGAAGGACACCAGAAGTGAGGTCCCCCGCCCATCACATCCACACAGTTACACATTCACTGGGGTGTTGACCTTGGTCACTTGCTAGGGTAGTGTTTGCTAGGTTTCCCCTATCAAATGATTCTATCTCCCCCTTCCCTACTACTCTTTGGAAGTGAGTTGCTAAGTCCAGCCCACCCTCCATGAGTGGAGAGACTCACATCCACTTCTGGAGGGGGAGTATCTTCCTATATCAGATGGAATTCTTCTGTAAGGAAGATTTTGGTTTTTTTCTTCACTTACTTTATGTAATAATAAAACAATAAAAAATGGCCATTAATTATTGCCATGTCAATCAAACCTTTGGTGTGGACTCTGTCTAGACAGGTGATGTAGATAAGAGTACCCAGCACACCGTGAACATACTGGGAAAATGTTCATTCCCCTGCCTGCCCTCTTCATCTCCTCATGTCATAATGACCCCAAATCTCTCTTTTTTTCCTCTTAAATCTATAACAAGACAAGTCTAAATATTTTTTTCTGATGATAAAAGGAAATTGTAATCACTGTAGAAAAATTGATAATACAGAGAAGTATCAGGAAAATAAAGATTCCCGAACAAGAGGTCGTCTTGGTATAGTGTCTTCCAGTCTTTCTTTTCCTAACTTATATTTTCAAATGTACACACTTGAGATCAGAAGGTGCTACAGGCTAAAGGGGATCCTGGCTCCTGAGTTCATATGTGGAAGCCCCAAACCCCAGTGTGATGGTATTAGGAGACAGGCCTTTGGAATGTGATCAGGGTTGGATGGGGTCACAAGCGTGGAGTCCCCATGATGAGATTAGTGTCCTTATAATATGAGATGCCAGAGAGCTAGCCCTCTCTCTCCCCACCATGTGAGGAGGCAGCAAGAAGGTGGCTGTCCACAAGCCAGGTGGAGAGTCCTCACTGTGCTGGCCACCCTGGTCTCAGGATTTCTAGCCTCTAGAACAGTGAGAAACAAATTTCTGTTGTTGAAGCCACCTGGTGTATGCTATTTTGTGATGGCAGCTGGAGCTAAGACATAAGGTTTACCTCACCTTGATTCTTTAAAAAAAAAAATCAATTCCCCCCACTCATCATTATACAGTGAGCAAATCCCTGCTTCTGTAAATACTCTCCCAACAGATGCTTTTTAATGACGATGTAATATTCCCTCATACGAAGTGACCAGACGGTACCAAACCAGTTGCTTCCAGTTTTGTTCTATTTTTACAAATAATGCTGAGATGCACATCCTGATATAAACCTTTGACAGCATTGCTGATTAGTTGAGGTTAGGCTTTTTCCAGAAGGCATTTATTTAACCAGGAAGCCAAACAGAAAAGAATTTTGGTACAAACCAAAATTGTGAAAACCTGGAAGGGGGCAGACCATGCCATGTAGGTGGGCTGCTGCTGCTCCCTCTGCCAAGAATCCTCCCCCACAAACAGCTGCCTTGTGCTCTCCTTCTCTGCAGAAATGTCACTTCCTCTGAGGAGCCCTCCCTGATTGCCTGACTGAGACTAGCACCACCTTGCCCCTGTGCTGCTTCTGTCCTCACAGGGCATGTCACTATGTCCCATATTATGTATTTGCTTACTGTCTCCCACTGGAGGGGCAGTTTATTATTTATCATGTTTATTGTTTGTGTCCATCTCCCCTATCAGACTGGGGATTTCTGTCTGTCTTCTTCCTGGTGGGTCCTCTCCCCTCCATCACCTGCCCACTTCCCAGCATGCACTAAGTGCTCAACAGTTAATACACGAATGGATTTCAATGATATTAAGGAACAGAAACAAGATGTTGGGATCATAAAGCACTGCCCACCCAGGAGGTGGCATCCATCTGGCATCTGTGCCCATGGATTCTAAGATACTTGGAGCAGGTGCGTCTGGACTCTCTCCCCATTCAGTGAGGCCATGCCCACAGGCCTAGGCTCTAGCACAAATACAGAGACAAAGATTCCAGACCTGCGGCTGCCGGATGGATTGAGGGGGTGTCCTAGGACAGGTCTGGGCAGGGCTGGCAGAGGCAGAACATAAGAGCAGGGTCCTAATGAATCTAGAAAAGCAACATCTCTGCTCTCACCAGCAGAAACTCAAAGAGAGCCACCTTAGCTCCAGCCTTTGGCAATGAGAGGCTCTAGTAGCTGTAGTATGCATGTGTGTGTGTGTGTGTGTGTGTCTTAATTTGGGAAGCCCCAGATAAGGGATTCAGGTACAGTAGTTTGGGAGGTGTTATGGAATCACCTTCCTCCCCCCACAAAAGATATATTGAAATTTTAACCCTCAGGACCTCAGAATGTGACCTTATTTGGAAACCAGGTCATTACAGAGGTCATTCGTTCAGAGGAGATTATGCTGGAGTAGAGTGGGCCCTAATCCAACATGACTGGTGTCTTTATAAGAAGACAACCATGTGAAGATGGGATATTCAAGTGGAGGGCAGAGAATATGTAAGCCAGGGAATGCCAAGGATTGTTGGCAGCTACCAGAAGCTGGAAGAGGCAAAGAGGGATCCTCCCCCAGGGTCTTCAGAGGGAGCCTGGCCCTGCCAGTACCTTGATAGGGGACTTCTGGCCTCCAGACTGTGAAATAATGAATGTCTGATGTTTTAGCCACCACTTTGAGGTACTTTATTATTACTCTAGGCTCACATGAAACCCAGATCAGTACTGGGGTTTCTACCCACAGGATGGCGGTGGGATGTAAGCACATGTAAAGTTCTAGAAGGCTACTCTGACTGAGTTACAGCTACCTGTGGGGTGAGGGTGGGGAATAAAGTGAGACCCCGCAGCTCGCTTCCTTAGGTGCTGCTGAAGTTTTTATGATGAAAACATCATATATGTTTCTGAAAGGAGTGCCCACCAGCGTGGAGAATTCGGCCTACAATTTGCTGAGGACCAGGCACTGTTCTAAACACTTCACATGTACCCACCTCACTCAGTGCTCCTGCCTTGTGAGGTGGGACCGTGCTTCTGCTCATACCACACAAGAGGAAATGAGGCACAGAGAGGCCAAGTGACTTGCCCAAGGTTGCACAGCAAGGAAGTGGTGGAGTCAGAATGGGAACCTAGGCAGTCTCGTACCTGACTCTGTGCTCTCACCAATTACCCGGAGCTTGTTTCCCCCAAGACAGCTTAGCTCCAGGACGAATAGCCCTTCCAACAATGGTGCTTATGACTGGGGAATCTTCTGGAAATTTGTGGTCCTACTCATGCTTACTCTCCCACCACTAAGCACATCCTCAGTATCTTCCTCTGAACCTCTGGACAATTTCTCTGGACATCTGGCCTCATGATACACCCCTTTCCCATGTTTACAATTCTTTTAGCTTTTGCTCCTCAGTCCCATTCTCTGCTGGAGTTTCCTTACCTTCCTGGCTCCTGGCTCTGTTTCACTCCCAGCAGGGCTCATTTCCCCCTGCAGCCTCCTCTCATATCACCCTTGCAAAGTAAACACCTAGAACCCATAAAAATCCCCTAGCAAGCTTTTGCAATTGGGTGTAACCTTTTGTCCAAGCTGTTTGCAAGTGAGGTCCAAGAGAGAGACTGAGCATTTCTCAGATCTGTGATCTGTTTCTAGACATGCTATGCTCAGAGAGTCTTTATACAAATTAGAACACCATGTCTTCTTCCTACAGTCTTTACATTTGTTAAAAAACTATAATAATGGTGGACATCTATGTAGTCTACAATACAAATTACACTTCTGAGACGTGGTGGCTTGTGCAGTGTGTGACATGTACAACTGTCTATGGCACTTTTGCAGTCCACTTCCAGGCTGCACTCTCAATCCCACCCTAAAATGAGCCACTGATTAAAAGGATAGGTTTTTGTAAATCTCCCTTCACTTCCAAGGGGAAAACTTTCTTAAGAAACATAGACCTGGGGATTCCTGGGTGGCTCAGGGGTTTGGCGCCTGCCTTTGGCCCAGGGCGTGATTCTGGGGTCCTGGGATCGAGTCCCGCTCGGGCTCCCGGCATGGAGCCTGCTTCTCCCTCCTCCCATGTCTCTGCCTTTCTCTCTCTCTGTGTTTATCACAAATAAATAAATAAAATCTTAAAAAAAGAAAAAGAAACATAGACCTGCTTCCAGGAGGAGAGTTCAGCAACTGTGTATGCAGAAAGAAGCCTGGTATTGTTTCCCCAGCAAGCCATGCCCTGGCTCATATGGGAAGAAACTTAACTGGCAATTTTAGCACTTAGGCAGGCAGAGAGGATACCTCCATGAGTCAACAGAGTCATGTGTGTGGAGCAGCCCCAGGGGATGCTCCATGAGGTCGCTACACCTGTGGCATCCTGTATTTGATTCTGAATCCTTGACTCCACCCATCTCTAGCTGCCAAGAGGCAAATGGCTTGGGGGCCTTTCACCTGCACAGGCTGGTGAGGAAGGTGTGCTGTGTTTAGGGCAGAGAAGGCTCTAAAACCTGCACATCTAAATATCTATCAAAATTATAAATACACTTTAACCATTGACCCAGTGAACCCACTTCTGGGGAATGGACACCACCAACTCCAGCTCTATCTGCACAAGGATGAAAAGACATAAATGCAGCACTGCTCATGGCAGCTCTGAGTTCAAGGTCAGAGGATGGGGAACCATCCAAGCATTCGTCTCTGGGGAACTGATTAAATAAACCATGGCCCTCCAAATAATGGAGTGCTATGCAGCTGTACAAAAGAACGAAGACATACTCCATGTCCTGCCATGGAAAGATCTCCAGGATATGTTGTTACGTGACCAAAAAACCCCCACAGAATAGAACAGTATGTATAGAATGCCAGCCTTTGGGGTAAGAAAAAAGGATATAGATACGATTACATTTATATTTGCATAAATACTGAAATCATACACACCAAGGAACTAAAGGGGTTGCACGTGGTGGGGGGATGGGAAACAGGATGCAAGTGGGCCAGGTGGACTGGTCTCTAATGTTTTCAAGATCTCAGACAAGAGTACTGACGGAGGCCCACATACTCTGTGTAAATATTTAAAAACTACTAAATAAAATATGCTGTATGCTTCTCCTTTGTAAACATACCTTCATAAGCACTCGGAAGGTCAGGGTGGAATTTAGAACCTAGATGTCTGCACCAGATCACGATGTAAGCAAAGCCAGCCCTGCCCCCTGGCCACGCATGATGGCTTGTCTTCTCCCCAACTCACGGCTATGTCTGGCCCAGGGGTGGGGGTGGGCTTCATGCACAGACGCATGGGCACTTCTGCTCACATGTCTAAGCTCCAGCCACATTTGTGCGAACAGACGCTCCTAGGACATGTGGTGGCACAGTTGGAGAACAGACCCACAGAAGAATCTCATGCAAGTCCACAGAATCTCGGCTTGGGCAGAAAATTCCAGAATCCTGGATAATCCAAGAGGGTGGTCCAGAAAGTGGGGTAAGTGGTGCCCGCTGCTGGTAGATGCCTCCCCTAAGCCCCATGGACTCCTCACCCTGCAGGGAAGGGCAGGGATGGCAGAGGGCCAACATTAGTCCCAGCACAGGGCCCTTCTTTTATCCATGTGGGCTTTTGAATCACATGGGCCTTTTACATATTAAAAAAATCTAAAATTATATTGAAACACTTGCACAGTGAAACGTATTTGGCATCTGTGTGCCCTCTGGATTTCCATGTCCTGAGGGGCCTCCTCTACTTAAAGTTCTGAAGATTCGCAGCTCTGTGCCCCGCCCCGCTGGCCCCACCGGCTCAGAGTCCCTCCAATGCAGCCTCAGGAATTGGCTGGTCCAGCGGGGGCTACCTCCCCCCGAGTTTGCATCACTTACATTGTAGAGGAGGTCAGTCCACCCTTCCATGGTGATGCATTGGAAAACTGTCAGCACTGCAAATAGGATGTTGTCGAACTGAGTAATCCCATTGTTGGGCCCTTCCCAGTAGGGCTGACATTTGGTCCCATTGGGGCAGGTGCGGGCGGGTTCCTCTGTCCCACACGGAGCTGGAGACTCACCCTGAATGTCATCTGTGAAAGGGAAGGGGGACAAAAGTCAGGGGAAGGGGCTAGGAAAACCAACTCTGAGAAATAGGGGCTGTCAGGGTTCAATACTGTTGGGGGAAAAATGACTATTGAACTGAATCATCAGGCTTTTTTTTTTTTTTTAAAGTACATTTTTTTCCTGTACTTTTTTTTCCGAGTACTTTTCCTGTACATTTCCTAAACTTCTAAGATGGATTCACGTTCTTTTAAGGCTACACATAATGGCCCTTTGCGTGCAGCTTTAGCTATTATCTCACAAAATTTGCCATGCGTTATCATGATCACTCAAGTAAAATATTCGGTAATTTCCATTATCATTTCTTCTTTGACCCATGGATAACCAAGATGTGTTTCTTTTTTGTTTTTTTTTTCTTTTTTGTTTTTTAAACAAACTTTCCAGATATTTACAAAAACAGAATAGTATAGAGGCACCTGGGTGGCTCAGTCGGTTGAGTGTCTACCTCTTGATTTCAGCTCAGGTCATGATCTCAGGGTTGTGGGATCAAGTCCCATGTAGGCTCTGTGCTCAGCAGGGAGTCTGCTTTTCCCTCTCCCTCTGCTCCTCCCTTTGCATGCTCACACGTGCTCTCTCTCTCTCTCTCTCTCAAATAAATAAAATCTTAAAAAAATAGAATAATATAACAAATTCCCATGCACCTATCACCAATTTCAACACTTATCAACTCAGGGCTAATCTTGTTTCATCTGTACCCCCTCCCCACATTTGCTTTGCAGTAGAATATTTTTAAAGCAAATCTCAGATACCCTATCATTTCATCTGTACATTAAGAAGCATGCTTCTTAATTTCCTAACACTTTCAGAGTTTCTGTTTGTTACCAATTTCCAGCTTAATTACACCGTTGGTCAGAGGATATGTCTTGTATAATTTAGTCTTTTAAGATCTGTTGAGATGTGCTTTATGTTCCCTAATACAGATGGTTTGGGTGAATATGCCATGCAATTTTGAGGTGATTGGGTGCAGTGTTCTCTAGACTTCCATTAGGACAAATATGTGAATCGTGTGGTGCTGTTCTTCTGTAGGCTGATTTTTCTTTTTTTTTTTTTCTTTACTTCTCTCATCTGTTTTTTCTCTCTCTCTGTCTCTGTCTCTTTCTTTTTTCTCTCTTTCCTCCTCTTTTCTTTTTTTTGAGATGTACTGGGCTCTGAGAGCTGTTCTGGGGGCGAGGGAGGCCAGTACACACAGTACTTACCCTTAGGCACAGGAGCTAAGTTTTCTCCCCAAACAGCAAGAGGCAGATTGTAAAAATGCCACAAGGAAAGAGACACATGCCAACAGATGCCCCTTTCGCTGGCAACCAAAGACGGCTTCCTGGAAACGTTGGGCTGGGCGCCAAAGGTGGGGTCTGAATTCCAAGGTATTGATGGGGTGACCCCGGGAACACATGGAATCAGGGGAGCGCAGAATGACCCCGGGGTGTCCCCACTAGACCAGAGCAGTGGATATGAGAGGACCCTATTCAGTGAGTCACACTTTTGAAGGCTTTCAGAGAATGACGCTGTCAGCCAAGAAAACAAACAGCCAAGTGTGTAAACTCAAGCTCTCCACAAAATAAAAATATATCTCAATGGATGTGTTATGGACACAAATTCCCAACCCCCACTCGGCACGCAGCAGAGAGAAATAAACCAGCACGGAAGGCGTGAATCTCATCGGCCTTTGAAGCTTCGGTTAAACAGAAACTCTAGATCATGCAATGTGACACTCGCCACTCTCAGAAGTGACACCTACTGCTCAAGAAGCAATGACCACTAGTTTAAGTGGCTGGAAATGCCTTCGTCATTCATGCTGGACTTGGTACAGGGGGACTATTATTTAACAAATACAGGCTGGAAAGCAAAATCTTTTAAACATAAGGCTCAGAGCAGGGGGAAGAAAATGCATGTGCTCCTATAATAAATGAGAACCACCGTTTGTTGGGAAGGTCACCTCTGTCCAGAACCTTCTCCATCTCTACCTCACGACCAAGTCTGGCTCAGTTCCCCCCACCCCACCCCGTGGCCCCCTGTGTCAGCCAGTGAGCACTGGTCCTTCCTTTTCTTCAGGGCCACAAGAGCTCCTCAATGTTCGTATTTCGTGGGGAGATAAGAGCAACGAGCTAGTTGCAGACAAGGAGTCTTGTCTCCTCAAACTCTTTTGGAGGCTCTTGGAAAGCAGAAAGCCTTCCACTTTAACTTCACATTTCTCTGCGTGTTTAGCACACTTCTGGGCACGCAGGAACCAGGGTTCTGGGCGATAAAGGAACACAGCTGAAAACCTGTCTCTCCTTAGCACTCCTGCCCAGTGCTTCTTCTGATTTTTAAGCCCCACTCAACCCTCCGCCCCCCCCCCCATCACGAAACACTCAGAGGGCTGCTTCTAGAAAAGCAACCGTCCAGAGAGTCTGAGGAATTTGGTTATAAATATATTTTAAAATTAACCTGCTGCCTGGGTGTCTGTATATATCTGTCTCTTACTCACACGCCTTATATTTTTAATCGCAAGCTTTTCAGTCATCCTCCTAAAATGAGGCTTCCTAGCCCCCCCCAGCTGCTCCCCCTACATCTGCCCCCTCACAACCCCACTGAGACCTAAGCCAGTTATGTGTCTGCTTGGCTAGAAAGACCAAAAAAAAAAAAAAAAAAAAAAAAAAAAACCACACACACACACCAAACCACCTCAACAAAACCCCCAAACCTAGGCTCTAGGAGTCCTGGTTTCTCTGCTCTTGGCTGACTTTTCCAAGGGGCCCTGCCCTGTATCTCTCCCTCCTGCGTTTCCGCCCGGGTGACGAGGCCAGGCGCAGAAATAGCTCTGCCTCAATTAACACCTTCTTCATCGGGGAGAGAAATAATTAGGACATCCCATATTGAGCAAACTTCACAAGCCCAGGAGAGAAGGAGTCAGGAGGAGCAGGAGAAGAGGAAGAAAAAGGACATCTTGAATAAACGTTCCCTACTGGGTTTTCCTTCCGTCTGGGGCAGTCTGGGGCCAGGGATCTACTACTTGGGGGGTGACCAGGAGGACATGGTGGGTAGGAAGCCACCCCCAGACAGAATCTTCTTCCCGGTGACACAGGCATGAAACCCCTTTCATTTTCTCACATGGCTTCCCCTTCAGCTTCACCATCCACCCTGTCCCTCCCCTGAATTCATGTTTCCCTTGTCCCTCTGACGAGCACTGCCAGCCGGCCTGGCTATACCCAGATGGCAGGTGGTCCCAATACTGACACACAGGCTTCTCTCTTTACCCGATTCCATTTGATTCTTGGGCTTCAGAGAGCAAAAGAGCTTGGAGAGCAGGAGATTTAACTGAAAACATATCTGGAAGCTACCCATTCCCGAGTGTGTGGATGGGGGGATACCACCCTGCTATGCTGCCGATTCAGAGCTGAGTCCCATGAGTGAGACTCCTGCCTTCCTGGCTTTTCTCTGCCTGTCCCCCGACCCATTTCTTGACCCTCACCACTGAAGGGTTGCCCCTGGCACCATGTGTGGAGAGAGGGACCAGGACCTTATGCTAGGTACTATTGGTGTCATGCCTCTTAGCTGGGGTGTCTTCAAGGCACATTCTGGGTGATGCCAGGAGGACCACCCTCTCTCTATTCCTTTTCTCCAGGTAATGGGGATTGCCTCCCACAACGCAATCAGATTTCTTCCTTCCTGATCCGGCTGCCCTTTTTCTTCCTGCTTGAGAACACAGCATGGGCTGCAGTTCCTGCGAGGTTACGAGGTGGAAGCTACTGGCACCCTGTTCATATCTTGCTGTTTACCTGGCCCCCACATACTCCCAGCTGAAAACACCTTTCATGCCTGCTCTAGCCCAGCGTGCAGGTCAGCTAGCTGTGCCAGGACATTAATGCCCACCCAGGCACAGTCCATGTCACTGTCAGACAGAAGTTGGTGGATAACACCCAGGGTCCCTTACCCCCTGCCTGGGATGGCTCTGAGGCATGTGTCCTATGCTATCTCCCTAGGGTACCCAATGGGACTGAGTCCCAGCTGCCCACAATGGTAGCCTGCTTGATAACACCACACCTCTTTACTAGATGTCTTCTTTCCCTGTCTCATGTCCTCACTTCCCCAATGGCACTTCCTGGGATCACTTCCCAAATAAACCACTTACCCCTAGGACAGCTTCTGGGGGACCCCAACACAAGGCCCTAGAACAACAAAGACCTCCAGGGCTACCTCACCCCCTGCCTTTGCCTGCAACACTTTGGAAGGAAGTTCTCCCAGCTGCCAGGAAAAAGAAGCAAAGCCCTGCAGATCCCTTCTAGGAGCTTGTCCCCAAGGGAAGAAGGTTGGGAAAAAACACATCATGCTGCTTAGACCTACCTGTCCCCTCTTCAAAGCAGGTGGTATGAAATTTTCCCATATAAAATTCTAACCCTATGATTGCAAAAATAAGGATTGCAAAAAATAGGAGGAGGCCGATCTGCAGCAGGGGGATCATTGCCTTCATGATCGACTTCAGGACGACTTGTAAACCTGAGAAGACACAAGAGAGCCCCATGGCTCTGTGAGCAAGCACCCCAAACCCTGGGAACCGAGAGCACACACAAGGCTGGAGATGAAGCAATGACAAGGGACCGACCACACAGGATGGTCATCATAAAATGGGAATGAGCCCTCCTAATATGTTATGGTATGTGTTATTTTAAAATATTTTAAAAGTATTTGGCATACTCTGTCATTTGATGACCTAAGAAAGGAGTAGAAATCGATTGCTTTATGAACCATATTCCTGGGTGTTGGGAAGCTTTTACCCAGAGCAGAGTGCCTTTTCCTAATTTTTCCCACCAAGAGGGGGCATCTTTTCCTAATTCATGCAAAGGCACCAGCTAGGTTAGCTGCACCTCTGCACAGAAAAGCAATGTCCCAGTTCCAGTCTCAAGAAACCAGACATCATTTCATTGGCTTCTAGCACAACCCCATGAAGTGGGCACACGTGTAAAATTATCCCCATTTTGCAGAGGTGGGAAGCAAGTCCGAGAAACGTGATTCATCCATGGGAGTTAGAAATCACAGAGGCAGGACTTAAACCCAGGTCTGAGTCATGTCAAATTGGATGTTTGTAGTCACGGTGCTATCAGGAAAGTCTATAGTTAAAATTAGGGTTCAAACAAAAAGCCTGAGGCCTTGCTTCTTGATTAGAAGAACTTCGCACGGCTCATGATTAGCACCTCCTGATGGGTGGAAGCCACAGGGATCTACAATGTAAGGGTGATGCTAATAGAGGTGATGAGGTGGAGCGGTTGAGGCTCTGGACACTGGACGTGGTTAGTGCCCAAGCCAAATATCCTCTGTCACTGGTGTGCCCACTTTCCAGCTCCTGTGGGTGTTGGCTGTTAACGGCTTGCAGCTGCCCCTTCTCTTTGTAAACTGCCCTTGGTTATGGAGAGCTGCCTTAACCTGAGCAGCCACTCTCTTCCAACCTCTCTGTCCCCTGCCCCCAATAAGTGACCAGAGATGGATGGATGAAAGGCCGGCAGTCTCTGCCTCAGGTTGGAGGATAACTCTGGTGCTACTCATACTCCAGAGCTCCCCACGGGATCAGGCCGAGACTGCATCCTTGCTCGGCATCTTCCCTCTCCCATCTTGCTGGCCTCATTCCCTCTCTCCTGACGGCACTCCCCAGATAAAGCAGGGCCATCCGAGCACCTAGCTAAGTCTGCATTGAAGGGACCCAACCTAGTCATCTACTTTCTAGCAATGTGACCTCCAGCAAGTCAGGTCACCACTCTAAATCTTGGTTTCTTCATCTGTAAGTGGGGACTGGAATAGCACCTCCCTCTCAGGATTAAATGAGAAAGCACATATCTGGCAAAGTAGCATCAGAGGTAGAAATTCTTATTAGTATTAGCTTGGGGGTGACTCTTAATTTAATGCAATGCAGGCAACTCCTGGGTTCCTACATACACCTAAACAGAAGTGCCTTCTTTCTACAAAAAGACCCTGCTGGTGGTCGTCTGGGAGATCTTATTCTTTAGATCCGGATGGCAATGAACCTGACAGATGAAGCCAATGAGATGTAAAATGGAACTAAAAATAGAACCTACCTCATAGGCTTGTTGGGAGAACAAATGAGTTTTTTAAATGGCAAATACTTAGAACAGTGCCTGGCACATAGCAAGCGCTTTTTAAATTATTAGTAGTAGTGGGACAGAAACTGAGGCAGTGGGACAGAAAAAGGTCAGTACTGTTTGGTTTTGATTTTTGGCAGCTGAACCTACATCTGACCCTGAATATGGCAGCCATGCCCATAGGGTGGAGCAGAAGCACCCTTGGAGGAGGAGAAAGCAAGCAGATGGGACAAGAATGGGCTCTGGAGCTCATCACTGTCAAGCTGCCAAAGCCCAGGTGCAAAATTTAACCTGTCTGAGCCTCAGCCTTTCAATCTGTAAAATGGGTTCATCAGACGATTGTGAAGACAAACTAATAAGACAATTCACTTTAAGTTCTCTCTATAGTGTCCAATATGCAGCAGGCACTCAATAGATGGTCACAGTCACTGATACCAGTGTTACTGGCCAGGCTCAGGGTAACAATCACTAACCCTAGTCCTGCCTTTCTCAGCCACATGACTCTGCTCAAACTATTCAGCTGCTCTGAGCCTCAATTTCCACAACTGCAAAATGGAGATATTAAAACTCTCTCCCAACTTCACAAAGTTGTGAGTACTGGCTGAGATAGTATGAGCATGGCTCCTGATAGACAGCAGGTGCTCACTAAATGGGTGCTATGGTTATAGGTGAGGCTCCTGGCTTGCTTTCAGAAGCTCACCAAGACCTGCAGCCAGGTTCCTGGGCATCCCTTGGGAGCTTTCTGCCTAAGAGAAGGCTGCGCTATCACAAGCTGGGAGCACCCAGGGGCCACTTCTGAGATGCTCTGCAGAGGGGAAACTGAGGACTCCCGGGACCCCTAAGCAGACCCCTTGCCAGGGTCAGAAACTCACGCACTTGGGATTCCAGACACCAGCTTGAGCGGCCTCAGCACTCGAACTGCCCTCAGCGTCCGTAGGTCAAACTCCGTCCCAACTGTCGCCAAGATGCTGGAAGAAAGAAGCCAGAGTGGAAAACAGAGGGTGGGTTTCAGGGTCAGATGGGAGTGGGATGTCATTTATTGGCTAGGTGACCACAGGCATGTGACCTTACATTGCTGGCCTCAGTTTCATCCCCTGTATTAACCGTTCCTGCCTTACAGGATAAAAGATGATTTACAAAGACCCCCAACTAGGGTGTATGATTGATGGTAGTCAATAGATGCTAGACTGAGGAATGGAAGCTTCCTGCCACATATGGTAGGGGTGAGGTCCAATATATTTCACAATGCACAATTGGAATGAATTGTGGGGTGGCCCAGGAGCCCAGGGGAGGGGCTAGGGAGAGTGGCAGGACCTTTGGGGCTTGGTGCTCTTTACCAACTGGCAGGAAAGTGGTTCAGTATTAGGAGCCCAATCCACATGGGGTTTGAATCCTGGCTCTGCCATTTCCCAGCTGGGTGACCTTGGACAAGCCAGTACTCCTCTCTGTGTCTCAGTTTCCCCTTTTGTGGAAGAGGGATAAAACAGTACTGAAAACGCCTCAAAGGGGTGTGGGGATTAAACAATTGATACATGTGCTGTGGTCAGCATGGTGCCCAGCACATAGGAAGTATGCTAAGCTACTTGGAAATAAATGAAAAGGAAAAAAAAAACCCACAGAAAACCAAACCAAACAATGAACATGGCTCTGCTGGTGTGGACTAGCTTGGTGCAGCTGAGGAAGCATGAGAAGGCCAGTATGGCTGGAGCCAAGCCAGCCAGAGTGACAGTGGGAGGAGGTGAGGGCAGGGTGGTGATGGGCAGATCGTGCAGGGCCCTGTGGGTTGTGGTTTGGTTCCCTCTCCAAGTGACGTGGGAGCCACAGAAGGTTCTGAGCACTGGAGGGATGGGACATGATCTGTATTACAAGAAAGCCTCCTGTGAGGCAAGGCCAGAAATTGGTGGTGGTGGGGGGGTGATGGGGCCACTGCATTTCAGGTGAGCTGTGGCGGGTCTGGGCCAGGCAGGGCTGGACCCAGCGGTACTGCTGAGACGAATCTGACTCCGCCCTCAGATGATCTCACAAGTGGGTGAGGTTCAAGTATAGTCTCCATAGCCCCAGGCTACAGGACAATGAGGAGGACCTGAATACAGATAGGAGGGCTGGGGTCAGCATTGCCAGGGAGCCCAAGTACAAGGAGGCAGCATGGCACAAAATCTCAGATCTGGAGTTAAACCTTGGTCCTGCGTTTTCTCATTGTGTGGCCTTTGTCCTAACCTGTTAAAGCCCCAGAAATGCAGATAATCTGGCCCCACTCTGGCCCAGTGCAATCCTAACAGGCACCTATTTACTATGTTCCATCCCCCATCCTGGAAGGGTGAGAAGGAATTAGGAGGGGATGGGATGGGGCAGGGAAGTCTTCTGTGTCCAAGAAAACCCTATGGAGGCAGAGGCTTTGTTCAGGATATTGGTGGGGAGAAATGGGTGGGCTGGTGTTGGAGGCTGTGAACTGGACGCTGAGGAGGTGGGTCTTATCGTGTGGACAGTGGGAGTCATGTAAGGTTTCAGAGCAGGGGAGGGATGTGATTAGGGTTGGCGTGGTGAAGACAAGGCTGACAGCTGACAGGACAGATGGGCAGTGATGGAGGCAGAGTGAGGAGGGAGCGGTGAGAGCAGGCCAGCGTAATGAGGGCTGGAACTAGGACAAAGGCAGTGGGAGTACAAAGGAGGCCCCAATTTAAATATAGCTGCCATTGATTGCTGGGCATCAGGGAGCTTGCCTGGGCTCATCAAATCCTCCCTGTATCCCAGCAGTCGGCAGGATGAGTCCCATTTTCCCGAGGAAACTAGAGCCCAGAGAAGTTACAAATGCATGGAGGTCCACGCCACTGAGTAAGAACTCAAAGCCAGGACCCCAAGACTCCAAAACCCCAGTTCTCCACCTCACATGATTCATTGGATAGGGTGGGGGCCGTGGTGGGAAAGACAGGAAAGAAGAATGGCTTCCCGGTTCTGAATGAGCCACTAAGCAACGGTTGTTCATTTATGCAATGAGGGTTTATTGAGCACCTACTATAGGTGCCTGAGGACACTGCCATGAACAAAGAGACAATGGGAAAACATGATCTGTCAGATGGTGGGAAGCGCTATAGAGAATAATATGGTAGCCACCAGAGCTTCCCATGGAAAGATTGAGCATGGTGGGATGGGAACAAGAGGAATCAAAGATGTCTGCAGGGTTTCGGCCTGAGCTGCCTGAAGGCTGGAGTCACGGTAAATTGAGATGGGAAAGGAGTAGGTTTGGAGGAGGAAGATCCAGGAGGAAGATGAAGCCTGGGCTGTGGACACGTTGAGTTAGAGATGCCAGGTTTCTGTAACTTCCTTATTAAAACTTTCCATTGGCTTCCATCAGTCTTGGAATAAAATCCAAACTCTGTGGTGACCACAAGACCTTGTATGCCTTGACTCCCACTGACTGCCCTGTGCCACCACACTCTGGCCACTCTGACCTGTTCCTCCAGCAGGGAAAGCTCTTTCCTGCCATGGGAATGTTACATTGGCTATTTCTTCTACTGCAAATGCCTGTCCTCCCCAACTCTCTCCTTCTTTGCCCTGCTGGCCCTCTTCACATCCTTTAGAGCTCACAGTTTGCTTCTTGGAGAGGATCTCCCTGGCCCCTCTAGCTAAAGAGATCCTTCACTCTCCAGAATGATATTGGTTATTAATCTGTTTTTATTATTCACCTCTTCTTCTAGATTGTGAGTACCATGAAGACAAACATCTTTTTTTTGTAGTACCTGTAGCACCTTTTGTGGCCTAGCAGGTATCAATAAATATCTGGTAATGGTGAGAAAAGAGTGGCGGAAAATGGTTATGGTAGACCAGATATTCTAGGGTAGACAGGTCAAATGAAAAAAGCCAAGGGCTCCTAGTGGAATGTTGGGGAAGAGCAACATTTTAAGAGAGAAATCGTAGAGGCAGGAGGTTGGTGAGAAAGAGGAAGCCACAGAGATGGGAGGAAACCTGTCAGAGAGTGTCATCCCTGGGGGTCAAGTTCAAAAGTGTTTTGAGGAAGGCAAGGTCACTGATCTTCAGGGTAGCCCCTGGATGAGTCAGGTGCAAACGATGAGAAGCATCAGGTCATGGGAGAGTCTTGCCATGGCTGATGGCTGGAGACAAGAGTAACCAGAAACAAGAGCCTGGATATGAGATAGGAGGATTTTCAGGGTGAGAGACACTAAATATGTTTATATGTCCAGAGAGAAAAGTCGATAATGTATCCCTTGGCCTTTAGAGCTCAGCTGCCCGATATGGTAACCACTAGCCACACATAGCTGTTTAAATATACCCTTAATTTAATTTAAGTTAAATCAGACATTTAGTTTTTTCAGTTGCATTAGTTGCACTTACACATAGCTGTTTAAATATATAATTAAATTAAATTAAATTAGACTTCCAGCCCCTCAGTTGCATTAGACATATTTCAAGTGCTCTATAGCCACATGTGGAGAGTTGGTTTCCATCATCGTAGAAAGTTCCACCGGATGGCGCTGCTCTTGCATGTCTAACCCCTACCCCCCCCCCCCAGGGCAGGAATTTTCATGTTTTGTTCACAGCTGTATCCCCGAAACATAAAACTGTGCCTGGCATACAGCAGGTGCTCAATAAATGCTTGTCGAATAAATAATAAGGAAGTGAAATGTAGAAAAGCCTAGAGATAACTAATAGTATATTCTAGAAGAGATGGAAGGCTGGGTAGAAGAAGGACTTGTCTTAAACTAGGAAAAGGATTGTGAAAGGTACTGAGGGTTGTTTATCCAACAACCAATCCCTTGCCAGGGGAGTCTCTCTTCCATCAGAGTCATAAAATGGCCAATAGTCTCTTTTCCCCAGGATTCCTTTCGATGGGAGCACTGTCACATGACCCAATCATGTACCTTATGGGACCTGAGAGAAAGCCTGCTGGGGGCTTCTGGGAAAGAGTTTCTCTCCCCTAAGAGTAACATGGCAGGTGACAACCTCTCCTCTTTTTTAGCCAGATGCTCTTGTGTAGACATCTTGGAACATGGTGGCCATCTTGGGACCATGAGTGGTAAAGGTTACCAGAAAAGTCCTTACACTGGAGATGACAGAGTGGAAAGATGGGAAGGATTCCTTGGGAACATCACCAAGCTGTGGAGCCAACCATGCATCCAACCACCCAGCCTCCAGACTTCTTGTAATGTAGATGGCAAACAGCCTTTCTAAGAGCCAGGCAGCTTGGGTTCAAATCCCTGTTCCTCCAATCACTAGCTGTGTGACCCTGGGCAAGTCACACAACTTTTCTGTTCCTTAGTTTCCTGAATTGTAAGATGAGGATGACAATCGTGCTTACCCTGATAGGCATGGGAGTTTATGCGAGGTGCTTGGAACTGAGCTTGAAATTTACTAAGTCCGACATAAATGTTTGGTCATAAATTTTCTTCCTCATCATTTTTATTCTTCTTGTGTTACTTGTGGCTAAGTTATACCAGAATCTGCTGATAAAGGCAAGTCATTGAGTTTTTCCTTTGTCAGGTTGTATATTTGTTGCTTTACATACTGAGATCCCATTTTATGCCCCAGTATCTTTATTAGCTGAGTGTTCTATTCTCATTTCATTGACAGGGATATTGAGACCCAGGGGGTGAGCTACTTGTCCATGGTCACATAGCTAACATGTGGTGCCTGGCTCCTGGGTCTGGCTGTGCCACCTCCGCTGTGCTGCCCCTGGTTGACTCCACTACCCCATTTACCCTCTCCCTGGGACTTCAGCCAAGCTCATACCTCCGCTAACCCAAGTGTAGAAAGGAGCTAGATTTTTCTCTGCCGGTTGGAAGTCAGGATGTCAATAAATATTTGTGGAGGAATAACTACCATGTGCTAGGTGGGTGAGGAGGGAAGTATGTGCAAAGGCCCTGGGGCTGGAGAGATCTCATGGTAAAGGGTGAGGTTACTGGCTGAGAGGGAGGGCTTGAGGACAGAAGAGCAATGAAGAGATGTCAGCATGGTTAGAAAGCAAGAGAGAATGTATGGGGGCTGCTCTGGACCTTTAAGCTCAGGTTAGAAGTACCTGTCCCCATAGACAGGGTCAAATCTTCCTGATATGGGTACTTAGAAGCATAACTGCTTCTCATGCAGTCTATATCCTTGCCATTCATAGATTGTGCAAATCCTCTTCAAGTTTATTTTTATATCACTTGGCTTTTACCTCCTTTTGGGAAAAGTATTTCTAAAATTTCTTTTTAAAAAATCTTCAAACTGGGAGAGAGTCAAGTTCATCGTTCTCCTCAGTTTATGGCATCTTTCCACTTTGGTCTGTACAATGCCCCTCTTCGTTCACTCTCTCGTTCGTTCGTTCGTTCATTCATTCCTTCTTATCACCAAACCCTACTTTCATTCGTCTCCTTGGAGAGACAACCAATATAATGTTTAATTTGGTCTTATTGGAGTGCATTCTTGCAAAACATGTGCTTTATTTTGAGTGCTTATATTTTTAACTTACATTGACGGCACGAAGTTAAAGCATATTCTGTTGTTTCCTGTTTTCACCCAGAACCATGTTTTTAAGCCCTATCCTGGGTGGTCTATTGGATGTGCCATCTGGAGCTTTCACTGGGCCCGAGGCTCCGTAGGTACATCTGCCACATTCCTGTTCCCCAGGGATGGACACCGGGTGGCCTCCAGCTCCATTTCCACAGATGCTGCTGGAGTGAACATCCACCCCTTACAGACTCAGTGAAAATCTGCCTGGGGTGGGTGCCTGGGTACATAATTGCTGGTGACTCTGACTTAACCAGACTTACTTAGCACTGCTAATGACTTTTCCCATGGCCACTCAGGGCACACACTCAGGAGTGGGGCAGGAGCTTCCTCTGTCCCCACATTCTGCTGACCCTTGGCTTATCCACCGTGCTGATTTTTCCTACTATGAGAGGTATACAGAAACACTCGCTGTTTTGGGTGCCTGGGTGGCTCAGTTAAGCATCTGCCTTCAGCTCAGGTCATGACCCAGGGTGCTGGGACTGAGTCCTGCATCAGGCTCCCTGCTCAGCGGGGAGTCTGCTTCTCCCTCTCCCTCTGCCCTCCCCCTGCTTGTGATCTCTCTCTCTCAAATAAATAAATAAAATCTTTTAAAAAAAGAGAAACACTCGCTGTTTTAATTTTCATCTTTCTGATTACAAATGATTTTGAGTACCACGTCATAGACTGATTAGCTTTTCAGACTTCTCTTCCCTAATCTTCCTGAACACAGTTTTTGCCTGTTTTCCTATTGGGGTTGTGCGTTATTCTTGTTGACTTGCAGATGCCTTGTATAGTCTTAATCAGTGCTGCCCAATACGGCAGCCATTGGCCACATGTGGCTATGGACACTGGAAATGTGGCTCGTGGGAGTGAGGAGCTGCATTTTAGATTGTATTTACTTCTAATTCATTTGCATTGAAAACAGTTGCATGTAGCTAAGGAGTAATGTAAAAAGCAATAAAAGGATGCCTGGGTGGCTGAGTAGGTTAAGCATCTGCCTTTGGCTCAGGTCGTGATCCCAAGGTCCTGGGATCAAGTTCCACATTGGGCTCTCTGCTCAGCAGGGAGCCTGCTTCTCCTCCCACTTGTGCTCTCTCTCACTCTCAAATAAATAAATAAATAAAATCTTTTTTAAAAATGATAGCAATAAGATATTAATCTCTGGTCAGTTATTTTTTACCATCCTAGGCAATATTTACAAATACTACTTTAGTTCTTCTCAAGTACCAGGTGCTGGTCTACATGATTTACAAATATTTTTTTAAAGATTTTATTTATTTATTTGAGAGAGAGCGAGAGAGAGAAAGCCTGTGAGAGAAAGACAGATCACGAGCTGGGGGAGAAGCAAATTCCCCACTGAGCAGGGAGCTTGATGTGGGGCTTGATCCCAGGACCCCTGGGATCATGACCTGAGCTGAAGGTAGATGCTGAGCACCCAGGCACCCTAATTTATAAGTATTAAAACTCCTAACTACCCCGTATGTAGATACCATTCTTCCCATTTTGTTGATGAGGAAATGGAGGCATAAAGAGGTTGAGTAACTTGCTTGTGGACTCACAGGAAACAGTAAAGCAAGACTGGGATGTGGACAGTTTGGTTCCTGAACTGTCCCCATTATGTCTTTTTTGAACAGAACATTCATTTTCATCTAATCAATTATTAGTAGTAGTATTTTGCCTTGGAGTTTCTGCTTTTAACGTTCTGGTTAAGAAGCCCTTCTCTGGGACACCTGGGTACCTCAGGTAGTGATTCCGGGGTCCTGGGATCAAGTTCCACATCAGGCTCCCTGCATGGAGCCTGCTTCTCCCTCTGCCTATGTCTCTGCCTCTCTATCTGTGTCTCTCATGAATAAATAAATAAAATCTTAAAAAAAAAAAAAAAGGAAGCCCTTTTTCTATCCTGGGCCACACAGATATTCTCTGGTGTTTTCTCTCATGAAGGTCAAGCTCTGACCACTCACTCGAGGTCCTCCTGAGCACCTAAACCTCAGCATGGGGCTGTCCTTCCACTTATTTGTCTTTTAAAGTACAGGATTACACAAAAGGACACGGTTCTATTTTGGGTGATTCCTGAAGCGCTCTTAAAACACAGTGTTTTCTCAAATATAAAGGAGCAGGAGCAGATGTAAAAATCCCAGAAGGAGAGAGGTAAGTGATTATAGAAAAGATGGGCACTCCAGAGGGGTGAGTCTGGTGGGGGTGGGAAGGGATGGCCATTGAGCCGAGACAAGCATGTTTGGAGGAGGATCAGCAGGTCACCAGCTTGCTGAAGGGCACTGTTCTGATCACTTACTGATTGGAAGGGAAACTCATCCCTGAGCCTCTGGAACAGGAGTGGGGAAGATAATATGGTGACTGCAGGGGGCTAGGAGTCTTCCACATAGAGGGGATCTAAGTTTGCAAGATATGTGCATCAAGTCGGTGCAGAAGGAGAGCTTGAAGGCCCAAATGAGACATTTGATGGAGTAAAGCTCTCGAGGAAATGGACGAGTAGGTTTTCAATTTAATTCCCAGACATTTAGCGAGCACCTCCTGAGGGAGAGGCACTCCCAGATCAAAATAAAAACAAAAGCTCAATTCTCGCCCGCAGCTGGTGGGAACTAAGACTGGTCCCTCTGAGGTGCAGAATTGTTAGGGCAGTTTCCGCCAGAGCTAAATGGCCTCCTCCCCGTGACCCAGAAACCCCAGTCCTAGGAACGCCTCCCGCCAAACACAAGCACGAGAGCCTTGACAGTTTTCTCCGTAATAGCTGCAAAGTGCAGAGCACCCAAATGCCCATCACTCAAGTGCAGCACACCCAGCCATGACACTGAACTTTGCACAGCTCCCTCAACACCATGGACAGATCTCACACACACAACAGCAAGGGAAGGAAGCCAATGGGAGTGTGCCATGTGATCCCCGTGTTTGCAATTCAAAAATAAGTGAGACTAATCCATGCTGTCCCATGTCATGGTGGGGTGACCAGTGACTGGAGGGGAATGGGGTTTCTGGAGGTTGGGGACATTCTGTTGCTTGATTTGGGTGCCGGTTACATGAGTGTGTTCAGTTTTTGAAAATCACTCGCTGTACTCATGTATGTGCGCTTTTCTGAAAGTATGTTCTACTTGACTATAAAGTAGAAAAAGCAGAATTATAAGGAAGGTAATGTTTACAGAGTGCTTGCTGGGGCCAGGCATATGTATTGTTTTAATCAATCCCATGATGACCCAATGAAGTGGGGCCTATCATTCCTCCTACTTTCCAGATCAGAGAGGTTGAGTCACTGCTCCAAGCCAACACAGCTGGTACATGGCCTAGATGGATTTTGGTTCCATCTCCTATACATTTCTCATTACTCTGCAACATTCCCCAGACTTGGAAAAGTGAAGGGCCATGGATTTCTCTAAGACAGAGGAGAAAAAAAAAAAAAAGATGATGATGATCCTGAGGAAATTGAAAGGAAGGGAGTTCATAAAAGTTGGCAAGATCTCAAGGAATCAGGAGAAGATTGGAAGCAGATGTGGGGTGAATTTAATAAGGCAGTGACTAAAGATGAAGACATGTTGAGGGATACTGAAGATCTGAATAAGAGCCATTGTGCAGGAAAGAAAGGAACCCTTCTCACTGGTTCTCTCAAGGCCATTCTAATCTCAGTAATTGTTTCCCAGCATGGCAAGGAATTATACAGTCTTACTGCTCCATATTCCCATTCATAGGCATTATCACCATGGTGGGTGGGCTGACACCCATTTTGATGATGAGCAAACTGAGGTTCTAAGAGGTCAGGTGTCTTGTCTGAGATCCCATACTGCTAAATGTCAGAGCTGACTTGAACTGAAAACTTCTGCCTCTTCTCTGCCTCATGGGGTAAGCCTCCACCCCAGCAAGCTGCTCACACAGCCTTCCTGCCTCTCCCTTTGCTTCTTTATCCAGAGAACCTCCTCCCTATGGATCCACAGCTCTGCCTGCCTTTAGAACAGCCTCTTCCACTGCCCAGGCTTACCCCTGACTTCTTTCTCTTCCATCCCATAACCTGCAGGGCCTCAGGGGACACTGCAGCCTTGCTGTGATGGTGGAAATGTTTTATTCTGAGCTGTCCGATATGGCAGCCAACAGCCATGTGTGGCTAGTAAGCATTTAAAATGTGGCTGAGCAAGTGAATTTTTCATTTGGGCTCATTTTAATTGATTTACATTTATATTTTATACCATAGCTATGTATGGCTAGTGGCCACTGCGTTGTACTTTGCAGCTTTGTAGTTGCATTATAGAGTAGATTACATAAACAAGCATATGTAGCCAGTCACACACTGGTGTGTGCTTATTATTCCCTATTTGCGCCCCCCCCCCCAGGTCCATTCTCCAGCTTGTGCTATGCCCTGCAAAGTTGACTCCTGTGGGCTGCATCTCCCAGAATGCTTTGCTCTGGTTCCTATTGGGTTTGGCCAATGGGAGACACAAACAGGAGGTGACAGAGAGGGGTTGGAGTATTGTTTCCACCCTCTTTCCCTAGTTCTGAGCCTAGTTATTCCTGTGTGGCCCTGTTTCAGCTGAGTTCCAAAAGTGTTAGGATAGGAATGACTTCTCTCATGGGATCTCAACATCCCTTACCTGTTTCCTTTACCTGCCCCCACCTCTTTAAGGAGTTTCTTCATGGCCCGCTCTTCATTTGAAACCATCTGGTGGGTGAGTTCTGTTTCCTGTGGAGACCTTGACTGATAAAAGGTGGGATGAATGGATGATCCATGAAGGGTTCCCATCTGAGTGTTCTGAAATCCCCCAGTTTCTGAGACAAAGATCTCTGGAGAAGCAAGACTTGATTACAAGTTTCCTAACCTCAAGGGGGCAGGGATACTCTGTTGCCTTTCCAAGTAAGTCTTCAAGTTAGGGAAGAGACATCCCATCAGATTCTTGCCTCACCCACTGCAGAGCAAGAGCAATTCTTCACCAAAGGAAACCCAAGAAAACAGAGGAGGTGTAAGAAGATAAGGGTGTCTGAAAGCTGTCCTAAGGTAGGACTTGTCAGGGGAAGATCCCAGGAAGATGTGGAGCTCAGTTCCCATTGTTCTCTGTCTCTTCTTCCTGGGCACTCAGCTGAACTGCATAGCCCAGCCTTGCTGCTAGGTGTGGCCCTGTGACTAAGCCCTGGCCAGTCAAAGGAGAGCAGAAACCATGTGGACTACTTGTAGGCCTGGTCCAGAAATATGTCCTGGGTGCCTTTCTCCATTCTTTTCCCTTCTGTGGCTTCATGCCAAGAAACACAGAGACCTTAGAAGCCCTGTGTTGAAGACGATGAGCCACAATATGGAAGGAGCCTGGGATTCGGCCTCCCTGCTTGGAGGAGAGCTGCCCACTGTTTATAAATACCTATTTTGGACTTTCTGTGTGTGAAAGAATTAACTTCTATTGTGTTTGAGTTCATATACATCTTGGGGGTTCTTTGTGACAGCAGCAAGCACTTACCCAATACACTTACTAGTATCTTAACTTACCTAATACACAGTGACTAATACACTTGTGCAGCTAAAATGTCAGCCCCATGAAGCCACAGATCTGTTTCCTATTCCCTGCTGGACCCTTAGTACATGGTAGGCTTCAATAAGTATTTGTTGACTGAGCTGTCAGCTTCAATTTTTCTTTTCAGCTGAGTAGAAGGCAGATGAGGATAGCAGATGTGAGCTCTGGCTCTCAGGTGGGAAGGGGCTGGCTTTGTATCCTGACCAATTATCTACTAACTGTCTACTTTGGGCAAATTCCCAAGCCTCAGTTTCCTCATAGGGAGGAGAAAGAATTATATAAAAGCTTTTTCTTTTTGTGGACAGTGGGAGGGTTCAATGTGACCATTCATGAAAAGTGCTGAGCACACTGCCTGATGCATAGTAAGCCCTCAGGAAGTAGTGGTCACGATGATTTGGACATTTCTTGTTCTCTGGGCAAACCAACTCTGAAACTGTCCCTGCCATCAGGTCTGACAAATTTCAAGCCCCGAGGTATGAGTGGGGGAGGGGAGAGGCAGGGTTTGAGCCTGGGATTATAGCCAAAGACCAACTCAGGAAATGCTATTCCACTCCCATGATCCTTCTGCTGTCTCAAGAGGGCTTGAGACTCCGTTTCTCATCCTGACCTCAGACTAACTCTGCGGGAATTAGACTCATGGCTTTGGGGCTCAGAGCAGCTGCCTCTGGATCGGGGGGGGGGGTCTACTGGGGACCCAGAACTTGGGGAAACCAGAGGAGTCCTCAGGACTAATGGAGGAAACGGGCCATAGTTTAAATTCAGGGCATCCTACATTTGGGGGGTATTCTTCTTATTACAACCAGCCTGGAGGTATGGGAGATTGGACACATGCCTTAGGCTGATCAGATTTTTCTCCCCCATTAATTAAAATGTGAATCACAGCTGAGTCACTGAAGAAAGAAAACGGTCAATGAACAATTCTGACTTCCTCCCTCCTTCCTTGCTCAGAGAGATGAGTCAGCAGAAGTCCGGATCCAAAAGTGAGAAGGGAAAAAAAGCAGAAGAGATGTAGGGCTTGGGGGAAGCAGGAGCAGAGTGGACCTGAGTCACTCATACTTTATTTTAGCAGAAAATGAGTCCTCAAACTCCCATTTCAAGGCATCAGCCAAACCTCCTAGTGAGCACACCTCTGTTTCTTGTTTTACATAGATTCATGGCAATCTGAGCTCTACATGAGCCCCAACAATCTCCTCCTTTGCTTCTTTTGGGCAAAGGCAGGCTCCTTTTCATGCCAGAACCACCTTGAGTCTCCATCCTTCCACTTCATTTTTCCCACAAAGCCCTAAACTCCCCTGTGAATTCACACACCATGATCACATTTCACAAGCTAATAGAAGAGCAGGGAGCTGCATTGCCTCTAGTCAATGGTGAAGGGCCAGGAGGAACAAATGGAAGATTCCAGAAGTGGGGGCCCCTCAGGATCAGGGTGGCCATGAAGCCTACTGGCTGAAAGCATGGCACCTGGAGCCAGGCTGGGTCTGAATCCTGGCTCTGCATCGCCTTGGGAGAGTTAGTCTGTCTTTCTGAGCCTCAGTTTCCTCATCTCTGAAATGGGGATAATAAAAGTACCTACCCACAGTGTGATGAAGATGAAGAAGTAAATACCTACTTGTGCTGACCCACAAGTCAGCAGTGATAATATTCATCACAAAAATGTAACCCAGGAATTCCTGCCTCACCCCTAAGGTCAGCAGGATGCACAACACCTGACACACTCAAGCAGGATGTGTTGTGTGTGTGTGTGCATAGACAAAATTTCCTCCACAAAATGGCCTGATAGCACATAACATCCCACACTTCACTTTTGACTTCTGCATCATGAATTTTCAGGAGGATTATTTTTATTTTCAAATTCTCAAGGGGTTTCACCAATCACTCTTGTCTTGATCCTTGGATATTCAAACCATTCTTTTACAGAGTTTGCGGAGTCTTTGTCAATTTTTAACCAGGTCCTGTCTGTTAATGTCTTGGGGTGTGATTTCAGCAGTTTGCCACCACTAACTTTATGAAACCCTACATTTTTTTTTACAAGGCTGGCAATTTTAAAGTCAGTCTGCTTTGAATTTGCACTACATTGTAGGATAATATTTAACAATCTAGAATAGTGGTTCTCCACTAGGTGTAATTTCATCTCCCAGGGGACATACGGAAATGTCTGGAGACATTTTTGATTGTCATGATGGGGAGGGGAGGTGCCATAGGCATGTAGTGGGTGGTGGCCAGGGATGCTGTTAAGCATCCTACAATTTACAGAACACAAAGAATGATCTGGCTTCAAATGTTAAAAGTGCCGTGGCTGAGAAAATCTGATCTAGAACCTGATTAACAAGGATGTGGACCCAGTGGGCCACGGTTGCCCTGGGGTGAGATATTTTGAGTCAGAACTCATCTTTATGAGTGGCCAATTTCTTAGTGATCAAAAAGTGGATTTTGTCTTTTGGGCCCCTCAGCTACCTTCTAACTATAATAAATTTGTGCTATGCTTGAGGCTCTGTAGCCAGACTGCCTGGATTCCAATTCCAACTCTGCCACTTCCTAGTTATGTGATCTTGGACAAGTTACATAACTATTCTTGGCTTCAGTTTTATCACCTGTAAGTGTGGCTAATAATAGTGCCCACTGAATAGGGCTGTTGCATGAAATGAGTTGATATGCGCAAATTACTTAGAACAGCGCCTGGTACATAGAGAGTTGGAAAGTGAGTGAGAAATGGACTGAATTCCTGGTACAAACGGTACATGCATGGAGTGCTGAGTGAAGATTCACATTCTCCTTCCATAGGGTGGCTGGGAAATGGCTGCAGGCCAGGAACTACATCTCCTAGTCTCCCTTGCATCTAGGTGGGGCTATATCACTAAATTCTGGCCAATGGAATGGGGTCAGAAGGGAGGTTCATTTCTTGACCAAGCCCACAAATATCTCTAACTCTCACTTTCCCCCAACTTGCTGGCTGGGAGCAGACTCTTAGAGCAACATTGGAAAATACATGTTGAAAAAGGCAGCACTTCCATCACCCTAGATCCCTAAGCGATTGCATGGAGCAGAGCCATACTTGTGCCACCTACCCCTCCACTTTAGGAGAAGTTTATTTTACTTTAATGTATTTTCTTAAGCCAGAGTTTTTTGGTTTTATCTCTTATAGAAGCTGATGTCAACTAACACAGCCTCTTCCTTCAACATGGCTCTTGTTCTCCCTGCAAGCAAATATCATCTTCTCACCATCTGACCAGCTTCATGATGATTCTGAATCCTTTCTTTCATACCTTCCCCACAATCTGGCAGGCAGGCAGAGGAGAAAGCCCCTCATCCCAATGGGGGTGTAGAAGGGGATGGGTTCCCCAGGACAGGATTTTAATAAAAATCTATGAGATGCAGGAATAAGAAAGAGCCCAAGAGACCTGTCTCTTTAGCTGAGTTTTGGATCTCAGGCAATTAAGAGGAATGAGTGAGGGGCCACCTGGGTGGCTCAGTTGAGCATCTGACTTTTGGTTTTGGCTCAGGTTATGATCTCAGGGTCAGCATGGAGTCTGCTTAGATTCTCTCTCTTTGGACCTACCTCTGCTCACACACATGTGTGCTGTCTCTCTCAATCAATCAATCAGTAAGGGAATGAGACTTGCCCCACATTAAATTTAAATGGTAGTAATATGTGCCAACACTTCAGTAGTCTGCTCAAAAGCTTAAACGTCACCTTCCCAGTAATGCCTACTCTGACTACCCCATTGAATATAGCATCGTGCACCCCCATCCAACACTGCCAAGCTCTTTACCCAACTTTACCATTTTCCCATGGCACCCTTCACCTTCTAGTACATGATTATTGTTTGTGATCCCACCCTGCTAGATCATAAGGTCACAGGTCTCTCCATCACCTAGAGCCGTGTCTGGCACATAGTAGCTGCTTAGTAAATCAATGGGCAGGTAAACAAAGAGGGAGGAATTGATTTAAGTCAAGTGCTTGCTCTGTGTCCAGAAAGTCCTGAGAGCTTTATGTATATAAACCCACCTGAGCACTCACAGCAGTTCAGCAAAGTAGAGACTAAAATTATCCCCACTTTAGTAAGTACAGAGAAGGCATTCAGGTAGGAAGTGAGAGAGCAAGGATTTGAACCTAGGCCATCTATCCCTGATCTAGGTCTTCTAGAATTTGTTTTGTTCATGCCTGCATCATACAGTCAACATATCCTAGACAAATGTAAGGGGATGCTAAAGCAAAGCTGCTCATTTAGTCTGTTTGAAAAATATACACCGTGTTGTATATGGTGTGTAAACATGGCCAGGCCTGCAGAAATGTGACTGGTGACTGTTATAAGGGTGGGGAGGTACATGTGATCAATTTTGGCCCTTCACTCTCCAGGTGTGTGATCTTGGGGCCAGTAACTTAATCTCTCTGTGCCCCAGTCTTCTCATCTACCAAATGGGTTGTTGGGAGGATGGTATATGTTGATACTTGCAAAGCACTCAGAACAGCTTCACAGGCACACACATATAAGCACACACATACACATGATAAGGTTAATAATAAGTACTGTGTAAGTGTCCATGAAAGAACTAATTATCACAGCTCCTGCCTAAAGCTCAGGAGAATGGGCAGGCTCACGTCACCTGTGGAGATGGGTGTTGGGATCTAAAGAGCTGAACAGGGCAGCCCAGGTGACTCAGCGGTTTACTGCTGCCTTCAGCCCAGGGTGTGATCCTGGAGACCCTGGATCGAGTCCCACATCGGGCTCCCTGGATGGAGCCTGCTTCTCCCTCTGCCTGTGTCTCTGCCTCTCTCTCTCTCTCTCTCTCTGTCTCTTATGAATAAATAAATAAAATCTTTAAAAAAAAAAAAGAGCTGAACAGTGACCTTCTGATGACTTCTGCTAATTTTGAGGACAAGCTACTCAGTGCTGAAATGACAGCACCAGGTATGTGCTTCCAGGCCCTCCATCAGGAAGATGTCCTCTCTCAAGAAAGCTGAAAGCAGGAAGGGGCCCAAGCTGCCTCAAAGAGGATGGGAAATGGTCCAGCACAAAGCACAGAAGTGGTCAGGGGGAGAAAGCACAAGAGCTCTACCTTGCTTGTCCTCCACCTGCCCAGCACAAGAGTCTAGTGTTGGCTTTGATATTGTGCACACCCAGTGATCTTTCCAGTCTGTAAAGCATGTGCAGCTCCAAAGCACTTTCTAGAAGTGAGCTAACGGAGCCCAGGGACAGGTTGCTGATGCTAACCGTGGCCAACTTGATGGCATGTGTGGAATTCCACTCAAGAAAACTAATGACATGGCAAGGCAGGGAGAGAGAGGCCCTTAGTAGCAGTGATGATGATGATAGAGGTGATCTGAAGGCATTATTCCCATCATGAACGGTCTCTAATATTTATTGAACATTTATAGGGAGGCAGGCCCTCTTCTGAGAGCTTCACATGGATTATATCCATTAATTTTCTTCAGAACTCTAGGAAGGAGGAATATTATTATCCCACTGAACAAATGAAACAAATGAGGCCCACTAAGGTTCAGGAACTTGCCCCAAGTCACACAGCTTGCAAGAGAGGGAGCTGACTTGAGCCCAGGTGGACTGATAACATAGGATCCTCATCATCCTCACTGTTATAATGATGTTCTGTGTATCTGACAACATATGCAAGCCCCAGAGGCTATTACTAGGACATTTTATAGATAAGGAAACTAAGGCACAGCAGGGCTAGATGATGTGGCCAAGGTCACACAGCCAGGAGGTGGCAGAGTCAGGATTCATCGGCCCTGCCCTTCTCTCTTGCTGCCCACACCAGCACCACTGGATGGACCACTGTCTTTCTACAAGACAGCTTTACAAAGTGGAGAAACGGGCTCCTCCATTAGTGGGACCCCTTCAGTTCAGGGTTTGAGTAGAACAAGAGGCTGACACATTCCATATCCATTGTCTGACCTCTGCGTGGGATGACTCAACTTGGCCATATCCAATCTGTTCCTTAATGCTGTGTGGGCAGAGTTGGTGAGTTGACATCCCTGTACCTAGGCAGCGGACTCCTTCATATACACCTGCATTCTGGCCATCACGTTGCAACCAAAGATCTGATCACATCCACTCCTTGTCTGAATCCTTCCATGGCTCCCTTGTGCTTTTAGGCTAAAGTCTCAACCCCTCAAGATATGTCCTGGTCCCCACTGACCTACAGATTCTTCATTTGCCACTCTCTTCTTCTAACACACAAACAGATATACACACATGTGTGTGCATGCACAGATGCACACAGCTCTGGTCACACTCTATTTTTTTTTTTTCTGCATAAGTTCTGCATTCAGAGTGCCTGATTTTGAATCTCAGCTCTGCCACTTGGGTGAGTCACTTAACTTCTCTGGGCCTCATTGTTCCCATCAGGAAAATATTTTGCTTACCTCTGTTTTTCTAAATCCTAACCCCCTATATGATGGTATTTACACATGGGGACTTTGGGAGGTGATTAGGGCACAGAGGTAGAGAGACCCCAAGGGGACCCTCGCCCCATGTAAGGGCACAGTGCAAAAGGCAGCCATCTGTGAAGCAGGATGCAGGCTCTTGCTAGACACCAAATCTGCCAGTGCTTTGATTATGGACTACCCAATCTCCAGAATTGTGAGGAACAAATTTCTATTGTTTATAAGCCACCCAGTCTATGGTATTCTGTTATAGTGGCCTGAATGGACCAAGATGATGACCATTCTCCGCTGGTTTTGTGGAAGATCATGCACACACATAGCTTGCAACAGGAAAACATAGCACGTTTACTGTGGAAGGTAAGTTTTCTCTGTACACCTTCTGCCAAGTCTCTCAGAGTCGCCCTACAGAGGCAAACACAACGGTTAGTTTCTACTGCTGCTTCCATGTGGTGCTAAGGGCATGTTTAGCATCACTGGTGTGATCAGATGGTACCACTGTGCACGGGCTATCAGTTCCCTGATGAAGAACCAGTCTAGCCAGTGAGGTAACTTTCACAGATGGGGGCTGACTTGGTCCAGCTGATGGACTCTTCCTGCCCCTCCATAAGTAGTTCACATTGTTTTTATCGGCTCCTGGCTTCTGAGGATCTTGTTGGTCTCAAAAGGTCAGACAGGAGTTGGTCAAAGGAGTATGAGCTTGGCCTGGGGAGGGAGACGTGTGGCAAGGTGGCAGTCCCCAGGGTGTCCTCAAGGTACTGGAGGGAGGCCTGGTAAGCCCAGGTTGAGCGGTAGGATGAAGGGTAAAGAAGGGGTGGGAGGCACAGAAGAGGAACGAGGTGGATCGTGAGCTTTTTAAAAATGTATTTTTGTAACTCTGAGTTGAAAATAGGCACACCGACTTCATGCCGACTGTTCCATCTCAGTGACGTATCCCTGCTAGTGGGGGCCCTTCCATTCAGCACGTCTCTGTGGCAACGGACCACTTCTCATTCACGCCATCTCCAGGGTTACCTTGCTTGGCTCATTCATGACTGTTGCCACGGAGACGGGCCCATTGATACAATCTTGATTCTTTGGAACTTTGCGTTCCCGAATGATAGATAGTGTGCTGGCCTCGGGGTGGGTAGAGGATCACGGTAGGGAGTGGGGGGAAAAGAGTTCTGGAACGGGTAGGGGTCGAAAGACTTGAAATCCAGCAAGAGGAAGGTGAGGTAGTGGGAGACAGGGGAGAGGAAATAATGAACATCACTTGTGGCTAACATTTGACATGGCTGGTCTGACAGTCCCACGTGTGCATGTGTGGCATCTCTGCTGGACTTGAAGTACAAATACAGCAGGTGCTCAGTCATGCCTTTGTTGGCAGCTATATCACCAGCACCAGCCTGACACAGAGTAGTCACCCCACAAATAATTATTGAATGAACTAGAGTTTGTAGTTCAAGAAACTTCCCTGAGGGGCACCTGGGTAGCCTAATTAGTTAAGCATCTGATTCTTGATTTCAACTCAGGTCATGATCTCAGGGTCGTGAGATTGAGCCCCCTGTCGGTCTCCACACTAGGGGTGGAACTTGCTTAAGATTCTCTTTCCCTCTCCCTCTGCCCCTCTCTCTCTTCCCTCCTCTGTCTCTCCCTCTCTTAAAACAAAAACAAAAACAAAAACAAAACGGAACCTTCCTTGATAAACTGTAAGAAAATAGAAGCATTGGAACAGAACTTCCACAGGCACCCACCTTATGTCTACTCCCCAGCCCTAGCACCTTTGCCCATGTAATGCCTTCCCTTGTGTGGCTATAGATGACTTGTGTACCTTCCACACCAAATGCCATCCCTTCCAGTCCACTGGAGATATCCCTCCTGTCAACCCTCCTCTTTCTTTTTGGCATCACTGTGTTTCTCCTTCCTACTGGGTTATTCCCATCAGCATAAAATCTGCTGCTAGATCTCTTTTCTTTAAAAAAGAAAACCTCTGAACTCCACTTTTCCCACCAGCTAATGCCCCATTTCTCTCCTTTTCCCCTTCACAGCAAAACTCTTTAGGAGAACCATGAGTAATCCCTCCAAGAGCCTCTGCTTCTCCCTCTGCTCAGAGCAGCTCTGGGGAGGCCCACCAAAGACCTCCATGCTGCTAAACCCAAACCCATTGGTCGATTCTTATTTCTCATTTGAACCCACCCATTGGCCTTGGTTGACACTATGATCATTCCCTCCCACTCAAAATGCCTTCACACTTCCCTCATGCGGCATCCAGGACCCACACTCCCCTCATTTGCTCCTTCTCTGTCTCCTATGCTATTCTGTCCTCATCTCCCCAGACTCCTTAATGATGGGGAGCCAGCCTGGCCTCAGTGCTTGGTGCTCCTTACGTTCACTTCCTTATCCACTTTCATAGCTAAAAATAACCTCCGCAGGCTGATGACTCTCACATTTGTATCTCTAGCCCTGGCTTCTCTTCCTGAACTTCGGACTCCAAATACTCAACCCCAACACAAAAGCTCCCCTCATTAGCAGGCAGGGAAATTTTAGCATATCCTAATCTGTCCCCCTCCCCCAACCCCCTTCCCATCAGAGTCAATGGCAAATCCATCCTCCTAGTTACCTCCCAGTTCGTGTCCCCACCTCCACAATCCCGTTTAGTCTATTCTTGACATCGAAGCAGGCAGAACAATCCTTTTACTTCCTCAGCCAGGGCTTCCCTGCCCATCCTATTTAAAATTGTACCCCTACTCCAGCATTCCCTCTGCTCCTTTCTAGCTGTGTTTTTTGCTATAGCACTCATCATGATTTATTTACTCTATATCTCATTTATTTATCGTGCATGGTTTGTCTCCCTTCTACTAGATTATTGGCTTCATGAGTTCTGAAAACTAGTCTGTATTGTGTTCCTGGCACCCATGAAATGGCCTTGCACATAGGAGATGCTCAGTAAGTGTTTGTTGAATGACTGAAGGAAGGAGGACAATGAGAAGGAAGGCCATGAGTTAGGCAAGGGCCAATGTGGCCATGACGAAGAGTTTGTCTTTTTCCTGAGGTTAATGAGTTCAAAATGGGCTCCTCAAAGGTGCCTCAGAGGCTACTTCATGAGCAAGGGAAGGTAAAGTGTAGACTGGGAAGGTGAACTTTCTGGAAAGTCCTTTTCTGTTTCAAAGTTCCTTTTTTTATTGCTTTACCTACTGGGATTCAAGTAACACTTCAGAAATTCAGCTAACAGTAATGTATGGAAGTTAATTTCTTGCTTTTGACAAGGGTACTGTGGTAATCTATGATGGTAACATTGGGGAAACTGGGTGAAGGGTAGATAGGAACTCTCTGTGCAACCTTTCTATAAGTCCAAAATTATTCTAAGATTCAAAGTTTATTTTATTTATTTATTTATTTATTTATTTATTTATTTTATTTATTTATGATAGGCACACAGTGAGAGAGAGAGAGGCAGAGACACAGGCAGAGGGAGAAGCAGGCTCCATGCACCGGGAGCCCGATGTGGGTTTCGATCCCGGGTCTCCAGGATCACGCCCTGGGCCAAAGGCAGGCGCCAAACCGCTGCACCACCCAGGGATCCCCTATTTTTTTATTTTTAAAAAAGATTTTACTTATTTTATTAAGAGAGAGTGTGAGTGCAAACATGGGGAGAGGGACAAGGAGACCCTGCTGAGCAGGGAGCCTGACTTGGGGCTTGATCTCACAACCCTGATACCATGATCTGAGCCAAAATCAAGAGTTGGGCACCTAACTGACTGAGCCACCCAGGCGCCCCTAAAATTAAAAGTTCATTTAAAGAGAAGATTTATGTCCACGATTTCAGTTTCAGAAATGGGAAGTGATTTGATTAAAACTAAATATTAGATGAAAATAGTTTGCTTGGAAGTTCAGAAAGTGGGTAAGGGGGCAGGGGGAAGGATGCTGGAGGTAGAAGTCCACCAACAGGATGGTGGCCACAGGTCCAGGTGATCCAGGTGAAGGATGAAAACCCTGAACTCAGGAAGGGCAGGAGATGCAGAAAAATGGATGCATGCCTCCTAGACACATTCAGGATGTGGGCTTGACACATTTCATGTGGACAAGGGGAGGGAGGGGGAGAAAGAAGGAAGTGATGTGTCCAAGTTCCTCATCTGGGGGAGTGGCATGGGTGTGGTATCACTGAGTAGGAGGGGAAGGAGATGAGGCTGGGGTTTTAAGTCATTTGAGTTGCTTGCTGCTTAGCCATAGAGCTCTCCAGAGAAAGCAGAGCACAGGCCTGGTGGTGAGGGTCACAAAACAGACTGACTGGATCTTCTCCGGTGTCCACATTCTTGTCCATTTGGGCATCTTGCTAGGTTATATTTCCCTAGTACCATTTGCATCAAGACAGGGTCATGAGACAATCTGGCCAATGGGATGTGGGAGGAAGTGATAGAAGCTATTCCTGGGCCTGGACCCTAAAACCTCCTGAAGACCCTCTACACTCTGTCTCTTCTCTTATCTGCATTCAATGGTAGAGGATCCAGAGGAGGCCTCCATGGCCCTTGGGAACGGCAGAACCATAAAGCGGATGGATCCCTGCATGACGATGTGGAAGATGGCCCAACCTCCCCGTTCTGATCAAACTGTGACATGAGCAAGAAACAATCCTTCAAGCCACTGAGATCTGGGGGTGGTCTGCTATAGCAATTAACCTATCCTAATATAGGCGTCATCAATGTATAGGTGAAAATTCAGTTCAGTTTAATTAATTTATATTGAGTACCTACTATGTGTTAGTCATTTTTCTTTTCCTTTTTTTTGGGGGGGTCGTTTTTCTTTGTATCAGGGACATAGGTATAAATAGAAATGTGACATGGTTCCTTTCCTTTCAAAATACTGTATTAAATGTCATACTAATAATAGCTAACACTATTCCACATTTTGTTTCATTTCATCTTCAAAAGAACTTTATAAGGAAGATACTCTTTCTTATTTCCATTCTATAGATGAGAAAACTAAGACCCAAAGAGGTTTGTAACTTGCTGAAGGACACACAGGTAGCAAGTGGCAGAGCTGGGAATGAACCCAAGCAGCCGAGCTTCAGAGTATGGGCTCTTAACTTCTGCTCTATGTATGCAGCACTTGCTCCAGGACACAATGAAGGGAATGGAGTGGAGCTTCGGGAAGTGGACCTTATTCCTGAATGAACAAGTGAGGAGGAGGGATGCATGGATGGTCTGCCTGCAGCACAGGGTATGATCCCAGAGTTCTGGGATTGAGTCCCACATTGTGCTTCCTGGGAGCCTGCTTCTCTCTGCCTGTCTCTGCCTCTCTCTGTGTGTCTCTCATAAATCAATCAATCTATCTATCTATCTTTAAAAAGAAAAATAAGGAGGAGAGTGACCTAGGGGGTAGCTCACCATGAGCACATGCTTGGAGGTACAAGAAGGCTTACATGCATGGGGGTTGGGAGAGAAGTGACCAGTATGAGGGAGACAGAAAAGCAGATGGAGACCAGAGAAGGCTGGTTCTGCGAGCCATGCTAAGGAGTTTGTGGACCATACCTTGAAGGCAATGAAAGGTTTAAACCCTGGGGTTGTCAGACATGACTTGAGAATCATGTGTGGTATGAGAAGGGTGTGCTCTAAGTGGACAGAAGACCCTCACGATCCCATGATGGGGGGGTGTTGGGAAGGAATAATTAGAAAAGAAAAAATGCAAGCCAAGAAACTGAGCTGAAAAGAGAGAGTGTCAGCATGTCTCCTAATGTTCAAGAACGAGAAGTTCTGAGATGCCTAAATAAGACAACTGGGCTACTCACTGGGACTTTTCTCCTTCTCAAAGTGCTTTGGGGGAGTGTGGGAACACAGGCTGCTGGGGTGACACGGACACAGAACGTGGGCCACATTCTCAGGAAGTTGGAGAGAGTCAGGACAGTAGCTAAAGAGGGAAACAGGAGTAAGGACAGAATTGGGGACACGGAAAATCCTATCTTTCTCTGAGGCAGAGAGAAGGTATGGCATGGGGTGGAGGCAGGTGGTACAGATGTTAAAAGGTGTGCCAGGGATGGTGCTGGACACAATCCCAGAGGACCCCTGTAAGCCCACTCTGCACCCTCCACAACGTGCCAGCTTTATCCTGTTAAGGTTAAGGCAGAGGTGCCCACGTATTAGAGCCAGAACCAGAAGGTTCTCCTCTCTGTGTCTGAGCGATACATTTAGAGTCAGATGGGAGCTCACCCTTCCGATTTTACTGATTTTTACCAATCAGGAAAAGTTCCAGAGGGGCTGAGAAACCTGTTCCAGGTTGTCTAGCAAGTGCGCAACAGAGCTGGAGCTAGATGAGTCGCTCATCAGCTTGGCCCGTATCCTTCTGTTTTGCTCTAGGAATTCTTTTTCTTTTTTCTTTCTCATTTTATTTTATTGCAGTAAGAACACTTAACATGAGATCTACCCTCTTAACCAATTTTTAAGTGCACAATGCATTATTGTTGATTCTAGGTACAGTGTTGTAGAGCAAATCTCTGGAGCTCCTTCGTCTTACTTGACTGAAACTTTAGGCACGTTGATTAGCCACTCCTCACCTACCCCTCCTCCACCCCCTGGCAAACACCCTTCCAAGGCTTACTGCACTCAGCACAATGTCCTCAAGATTCATCCATGTTGTTGCATATTGCAAATTTTCCTTCTCTTTTTAAGGTGGAATAATATTCTGTTGTATGTGTAGACCACATTTCCTTTACCCATTCATTTGCCAACAGTCATGGCCATTGTTTTGGACTTGGGCTATTGTGCATAGTGCTGCCACGAACGCCGGCATGTTAATATCTCTTTAAGATCCTGATCTCAATTCTTTTGGATAAATACCCAGAAGTGGGATCGTTGGGATAGTTCTATTTTTAAGTTTTTTGAGGAACTTTCACACTGTTTTCCATAGCGGGTGCATCATTCTGCATTCCCACCAGCAGTGGGCCAGGGCTTCAAAGTCTCCACATCCACGCAGGCACTTGTTGTCTTTTGTTTTTGCCATAATACCCATCCTGTCAGGTGTGAGGAGTCTGGCTTGTGACTTTCTTCTGCTTCTGCTGGTTCCCACGGGACTTGGGAACAGGGCTGAAAGAGCCTCCTGCAGTGACGGGAGTGTTCTCTACCTGCGTTGAACAATCCAGTAGCCACTGATAATGTGTGGCCACTGAGCACCAGAAATGTGGCCAGTATGAGTGAGAAATGGAGTTTTAAATTTAACTTAGTTTTGGTTAATTAAAATTTTAGTATGGTGGTTCCTTAAAAAAAAAAAAAAAGAACCATGGACTCACAGTAGGATCCAGCAGTTCCACTCCTGGGTATATATCCAAAAGACCTGAACGCAGGGACTGGACAGATTCTTATACACCTGTGTTCATAGCAGCACTCTTTGCAGTAGCCAAGAGGTGGGAGCAATCCAGGTATCCATATCAATAGAGGAATGGATTGGCAAAATGTGTTATAACCATACCACAGAATAGTATTCAGCCTTAAAAAGACAGAAATTCTAACACATGCCACAACACAGATGAGCCTTGAGGAAATAATGTTAAGTGAAAGAAGCCATTTGCAAAAGGACAAATATTGTATAATTCCACTTACATGAGGTCCTTAGAGCCATCAGATTCATAGAAACAGAAAGTAGAATGGAAGGTTCCATGGGCAAAGGGAGGGGGAATGTGGAGCTAATATTTAACAAGAATAGACTTTTAGTTTCGCAAAATAAAAAGAGTTCCAGGGAGGGATGGTGGTGATAGTTTACAACAAAGTGAATGTACTTGATGCCACTGAACTGTTTTTTTTTTTTTTTTTCCACTGAACTGTTAATGTAGAAATGGTTAAAATGTTGTCTTTTGTGTTGTTGTACATGTTACCACAATTAAAAGCAAATTTAATAGCCACATATGGCTAGTGGTAACTGAACTGGAGAGTGCAGTTCTAAGAATGTTTCCAAGGATGGTTTCGATGACCACCTCAAAGCTCACCATCTTTCAAAAGACACCATCATCCACTCCCTGAGTGGGCAGCCTGAAGCTCCAGGAGGTGGCAGCCACTTGTCCAGGTCAGAAAGCAACTGCCAAGAACTCGCTGGACATTGGCAGGCAGCCAGATGCCAATCTGTCAGCTTGTATCCGGAGGGCTGGAGAGAAGCCCTGCATTAGCTGTGCCACTCTGCGCTGCTTGCACACGCTCGGTGTCCGGGTCCCGGGGGGTTTCCACTCCACTGGGCAGGGACAGGGTAGGAAAGCTGTCATGCCCGGGTTTCTGCATGCCCAATGGCTGTGGTGACAGCAGGAGAGAGTGGCCGAGGGCTAAGAATGGAGGCACCTGGCTCCCCAAATGGAACAGTCCACCCACGGCTCATTCTGGAGGCAGCAAGGCAGGTTGCATACAACCAGTAACGGAGGCTCTGCTCCCGTTATGGCTCTGTGTGCAAATGCCTGGCTTTCTGGGACTGAAACAGCTTGGGCTTCTCTAGTAAAGTTAGCACAAGGAGTTAAACAGGACCCAGTGCAGACCCTCACCCCAGCCCTTTCATGGGTGCTCCTGGTCCCATGTTCTTTTTCTTTCTGGCACTTAGTGCAGCGGAAGCTCAGAAAGTATTTGGGACAACACTTGTGAGAGGGTTCAAACACATATGTAGAGTCGGATTGCACACATTCAAATCCTGACTCTGCTGCTTACTGTGCATCTTTGGGTGAGTTACTTAACCCTTGTGTTTCAATTTCTCTGTGGATAAAACCATGAATGAAATCTGTTAATTCCTATAAAGTCTGTAGAATAGTGATGGGCATGTTGTAAGTAGAATGAAGCCTCCACAAAGCCACCTTTCCCGGGTAGCACAGCAAATGCTAGGGGCAGGACATTCCTGGCATAAAATACACGGCAAGCCCCCAGAGATCAGAAGGTGAATTCCAAAGTGCATGCTGGGCATAGTGGGCTGAATGGTGATCCTTCAAAAGACAGGTCCACATCAATCCCTGGAAACTGTAAATGTGACCTCGCTGAAAAAAAAGGGGGGGGGTGTCTTTGCAGCTATGATTAAGTTAAAGGCTTCCAGAGGATAAACTTATTCTTAATTATCGGTGATGGGGGAGGCCCTGAATGCAGCCACATGAGTACTTATAAGAAAGAGGAGAGAGGTTTTGGAAGAGAAGAGAAGGTGGCCATGTTACCACAGAGAAAGAGACTGGAGTCGTGTGACCACAAGTCAAGGATTGCCTACAGTCATCAGAAGCTGGAGGAGGCAAAAATTGGAGCCTTCAGAGGGATCATGGCCCTACTGAAATCTTGAGTTCAGATTTTTAGCCTCCAGAAATGTGAGAAAATAAATTTCTATTGTTTTAAACGACCCAAACCAATATAGGCAGAGAAAAATGAAGCGATGTGCCTCTGCTCCCAACACTGTCCATTCATTTTAGAGCAATTCTACATAAGATACATCCTGTTTGACAGCGTGATTCAATAAATATGGTATTAATCACTGGATACCCACTAAAACCTACCCTTCACAGTTGTAGAATTTTAGCCTGGCCCCTGGCTACCCAAGAAAACTACATTTCCCAGAATCCCTGGCAGCTAGGTGTGATCACATAACTAAGTTTCCAGCAACGGTTTGTGAGCAGAAATGACACAGGCCACTCCTGGGTCTAAGACTTAAAGAGATGGGGATACCCCTCCACCCTTTCTTCTGCCAATCAGCTTTGTGTAAACAATGCCAAGTGCCCTTGGTGGTGGCAGAGAAAAAAGAGATAGAAAAAAGGGTAGGAACCTGGATCCCTGAATGACTTTGTGGATGGGAGCTCCTCTGCCAACCTGCATGGCTCAGCTCGGAGCTATTCTGGAAGGAAGAAGTAACATTCTTTATTGTTTTATTCCACTGTTCCTTTGAGAACTCTTGTTACAGCAACATAGCATTACCACATAATATAATAAACACTGATTGTGTGCCTAGGATATTCCAGGCACTGGAGATGTGACAATGGAGTGATCAGTAGCACCCTGCTCTTACGGAGCCCACAGTCTCATGGGGAAAAAGGAGATCATTAAAATCCCAATGATAATATAACAGGATAAGAAATCTGGTGGAAGGGTGTTCTCAGTGAAAAAGGAGGTTTCCTAATACAGACCTGGAGGCTCAAGGAAGGATTTTTGGAGGAAATGATGCCTATTCGGAGACCTAAAGGCAAGAGAGTTAGAAGAAGAGAAGTATTTCACAGAGAAGGATGAATACCCCCACGGCTGCCCAGTGAGAGAAAGCACAGGATGCTAGAGGATCTTAAAGAAGTTCAATGTAGTTAGGAGAGATGACACTGGCAAAATGGGCAAAAGCCACACGACACAGGGTCTCAAGTGCTCTGCTAAGAGCAATGATCACCTTGGGAGGACTTTATGAGGGGAATGAGTTGGTGAGATTTATATTGTATAACCCAAACCATGAATATTCCAAAGAAAGGATGGGCCCTTGACTAGCTCCTGGGGGACAACCTTGGAATATCCTGCTTGGTGAGAGTGTCTTTGTATATCTGGGGCCTTGGGCGATGCCAGGGAGTCTATGCTGACAATGTGATTTATGGCAAATGCCTGCTTGTGCTCACCTGGGGCCGTGGGGTGTGCTGTATTTGTCTGATCCGTTTGGGGGTGACCAAGCAGTTAAAGTCAGTCACATGGGTGTTCCATGCCCAAGTAAAAACCTTGGACACCAAGGCTTGAGTGATGCTGTCACCCACCATTGCTGATGAGCACTCATACTCCACTGGGAGCGGGAAACAGAAAGCTCACGGCTGGTCTCTCCTGGACTCCGCCCTACCTCTTTTTGCTTTGAAGATTTTAATCTGCATCGTTTTCCTATAAAAAACTGTAACGGTGAGAATCACAGCTCTTCTTGGTCCTGGGAGCCCTTCTAGCAAATTGTCAAATCTGAAGATGGTCTTGGAAACCCCTGATACATGTCTTACAACCTTACAGTAGCTTTAGGTCAGGAAGATTCCTGTTCTAGTTACACCTCAAGAGAAAGCAACTTCATTCAACACATTTTCAGAAGTCCTGCCTGCCTGTCAGGCACAGGACTTCAGTGAATTCAGAAACAGACAAAACTGCTCCCTGTCTTAGAGTAGCTCAGAGAATGGAAGGACAAGATAGAAAGGAGATCAAATCAGTATGTTGTGCACTTTAATGGCAGAAAGTGTGATGGGAGACTAGTGAGTTAATTTCCTCTTTACTGCCTGGTCAGGGACAAGTTGTAGCACCCAGTTTATAGAATAAGTTGATGAGGCTGTGTGTGTGTGTGTGTGTGTGTGTGTGTGTGTGTTATCTCGGCGTGTGGAGGTGGGAGTGGGGGGGTGGGGAAGGAGGTAAAATGGAGCAGTCAGTGCTACATGGGCCAGAACTGAGTCCCAAAGATAACTTTCTTTTAGAAATTCCACCTAGAGTAATGCTGAGTTTTGGATACTCAGAGCTACCCCAAGAAATAAAGTAGGCTTTTGGCTAATATTGGCTAAAATCTTAAGTCACCCAAGAAAAATTTGTGTCCCACCCTCTGACTTCTCCACCCCCCACCCCTCTCCACCCCAGGGGAGCTGCCCTCCCCTGCAGGGAATGCCCTTAACCAAGACTTCACTCCTCTTCCTTCCCTTTTGACCATCACTAACAATCAAAACAGTCAATGCATGCCAAACACTGGGCTAGATGCTCTGCTATTTTATATAATCCACATGACAGACCTCTGTTTCTTGTAATACAGCAGACCCAGCAATCAGACAGGCCCTCTTGCTGAAAACAATCACAAATCCTGCATAAAATCTAAAGACCCTCTTATTGAAGCATGGTAGGCCTGACAATTTAAGTAGATAATTATCAGCCTCAAATTTAAGTGAAACCAAGAGCCTCCAGGAAGCAAGCAGAGTATCAAAAGCCACTTTTGCTTTCTGCCTAACCCAGAAAACAGCTACTTCGAGGTTGACGGCCTCCTGAGGAACAGGGGCAAAGTCAAAGCCTAAGGCCCACGAAGACTACAAATCTAAAAAGAGACCCCCTGAATTAGGAGGGGGCCCCAAGAGGCTACTGCTTTAGGGTAAGAATCCTGGAGCAAATTTACTCCATCCTCCTTTCCCTAGTGATTTTCAAGAAAGTTACTCTGGCACTCAGCAGAGAAGGAGAAAAATAAAAGTCTCTGTGAAATTATAACCACAAGCTGGCTTTGCAAACCCTGGCATCCTAAATTCTCAAAATGTGGGTGGTCCAAAAGTTTAAGATGGCCTTAGAATAGGAGCACTCCAGACACCTGGGAGGAAGAAAATGCAAATCTTCCACAGAGGATCTACCTTTGTCTCAGGCCCCTGAGAATTCCTCCCAACATGTCTCAAGGAGAAGAAGCTTCACAAACAAGAATAGAAAAACACTCAAAGCAACAAGAGACAGGAAGAAAAGCCATAAAGAACTGAGATATTTAAGTTATCAGATGCTAATTATGAAATAATTCTTTGTATGTTACATTTAAGGAAATACAAAACATTATGAAACATGTAAAACTGAAAATAATCCCCCCAGTGGGGACTCTGACCCCCCCAAGGGACACCTGGCAATATCTGGAGACATTTTTTGGTTGTCAGCACCTGGGAGAGGGGGGTGGTGCTTCTGACATCTACTGGATTGAGATGAGGGATGCTGTGTCCTACAGCACACAGGACAGCTCCTTACCTCACAGCAAAGAATTACCTAGCCCATATGGTGGGCTACGGTGCTGAAATGGAGAAATCCTGCTGTAGGAAAACTATCTACTTAATGGGCTGGGTTAATGGCAGATTTGATAAAGCTCTCTTGAGAGTCCAGAGGTCAGGGAGAGGCAGGTCAGGTTACCCTCCTCATTTGACAAATGGGTAAACTGAGGCATATAGCCTGCCAAGAAGTAAGTCCCCAACCAGCATCTACCAAACTTGAGATCTGTGCTCTGAACCACTCTGCTATTCTATTTAAACCTGAGAGAATGGCTGCCTCCCCCTGCTTGTGTCTCTGCCTTTCTTTCCTGCTTGCTACTTTCTTTGGCAAAATATTTTGAGGAAAATAGAATTGGTCTAAAATGTCTGACAGAAGACACATTGTGCTGTATGAGCATGCAGGCAACAATGCCAAGAAGGGAAGAAAAGCACAGCAATTTCCATCGCTAAAGCATTTACCTTCCATTAACTAATTCTACCCCACAGTTTACAGTGAAGGGGCTTAGGGTGTTTATCTTCATACAGAAGCAGAGAAAACAGAATAAAGGCACCAACAAAAAGTCTTCCCTCTATTGAATAGTCACTGGAAGCTGGGATGTGCGGTCCCAAGCAACCCCAAATTTGCAACCCCTGAGTCCTCATTGCAGGATCCTGAACAAGGTACTTATAGTCTCTCAGTGTTTCAGTTTCTCTCTCGATAAACTGAGGATTATTAAAAATCAGCCCCACTGGATTGGTGCAAAGGCCCAATGAGGTGTGCATGAAGGACATGGCACATGGCAATTGCTCCATGTGACCAATGATTATTTCTATCAGAGGAGCAGCAAAGCACAGTGCTAAAGAACACAGACTCTGGGATCACACTCCTGGGTGTGAATCTCAGCCCCACCACTCGCTCACTCACTGTGTGGCCTTGGGTAAGTTACTTAACCGCTCTGTGCCTCAGTATCCTCCTACATAACATGTGGACAATAACAGCTCTTACGTTACAGGCTCTTTGTGAAGATTAAATGAGCTACTATTTAAAAAGGGCTCAGAATAGTGCCTGGCTCATAGTAAGTGCTAGCTGCTGGTATTCTTATCACAATTTCAGAGAATGATTAAGCTGAGGAGCGTGGTATGGCTATACAAAGGCAGGAACCAGGCCTGGACTGCCGACCACTGTATATCCTGAGGGCCTGGCACATGGTAGGAACTCAGTAAGCAATTTTTGAAGGAATAAAAAATTTCCCCTTTGAATATAAATAATGGTGAAAGGGAATATAAGGGAAGGGAGAAGAAATGTGTGGGAAATATCAGAAAGGGAGACAGAACATAAAGACTCCTAACTCTGGGAAACGAACTAGGGGTGGTGGAAGGGGAGGAGGGCGGGGGGTGGGGATGAGTGGGTGACGGGCACTGAGGGGGATACTTGACGGGATGAGCACTGGGTGTTATTCTGTATGTTGGTAAATTTAACACCAATAAAAATTATTTTATTAAAAAAAAATTCCCCTTTGGGGCACATGGGTGGCTCACCTGGTTAAGCATCCGACTCTAGTTTTCGGCTCACATCATGATCTCAGGGTTGTGAGATTGAGCCCCGCCCTGGGCTCTTTGCTGGGCCTGGAGCCTGCTTGGGATTCTCTTTCACCCTCTGCCCCTCTGCCTCCTCAATTCCTCTTTATGTCCCAATATTGACCCAAAATATGACTACCATATACTGGGAACTTACCCAGGAGTAGGCCCCCTACTGAGTACATTACATCTTTACAACAAAGCTAAAAGAAAGGTGGTATCATCCTCAGGAAACTGAGGGTCAGGGCGGCCCCACAGCCAGTGAATGGAAGAACCAGAATTTTTGCTCACATCTACCTGGATTCCCAAATCCAGGTGCTCAGCCACTTCCTGCCACCTGCATTCTTTTCTTCAGCCTGGCCATCCTCAAGGATTTCAGAGCTAACTCCTATGCCTTAGGAGCCTTCTTGCTTATATGTCATTGTTTTTCCCTTGGCCCTGTATTTTCACCCCTCTACTTGGCTCATTCCTTGCTTTTAATGGGGAAAGTATTTAGTTCTTTGCCTCAGTTTCCCTGTTCATAAAAGACAGACAGACAGTAACAAAATCCTTCCCATAGAATGGCTGTCAGGATGACACTGGTGAACAGTGCCTCATGCAGATCAAGCCCCCATAAACACAATCGTCTCTACATTCCGAGTGTTGACTAACTAATTACCCTTCACCTTGACCCTGGGGCTCGCACCTTCAGATGTGCTGACCACCCCCTGGGCTGGGTCTTGGTCTCTTCCCCATTATTTTACTTTCTCCAAGCTGACTTATCTAGCAATTCCTCCCCCATGAGGCCTCCGTCACTGTGTGTGCATGCGCACCCGTGCACATGCATGCGCACGCGCGCGCACACACGCATTATCTCTTTCTCTCTCTTCTTGCAGCCTCTCCAGCCACTAAAATTAGCTCCATCTCCAGTCCACGTCCCCAGCGTGCCTGTCCTGGTTTCTCTGGGCTCCCAGCCACTTGCGATAGATACTGTGTCTCAGATGCCACACGCTGCCTCTCTGATGCCAAGCCACTTCCCCAAACAAGGGGTATCCTGAGATACCAGAGCAGGTGGGGTGGGGAGGAAGGGATTTCACTCATATTCCTCCCTGTATTTAAAAACAGCTGACACAAGAGCTGTCCGCCCCCCACCCCCTACTTCTAGTTCCCAAAGGTCAGAGAAAACCTTTAGCCAGTGAAACCTCCAGGGCCCCAAGTGAGTTAAATCTTGATTTTTAAACCATGGAAGAGGGGTACCGGGGTGGCTCAGTGGTTGAGCATCTGCTTTTGGCTAAGGTTGTGATCCCAGGGTCCTGCAGGGAGCCTGCTTCTCCCTCTGCCGATGTCTCTGCCTCTCTCTGTGTCTCTCATGAATAAATAAATAAAATCTTAGAAAAAAAACAATGGAAGAACAATGATCCAGCAATTCTACTTCCGGTCTACACCCCAAAGAGCCGGAAGCAAAGATTCAAATAGATACTTGCACACTCATGCAAGTATCATAGCAGCATTACTCACAGTAGCCAAAAGGTAGAAGCAACCTAAATATCCACTGATGGATGAATGGATAAACAAAATGTGGTATGTCCATATAATAGAATATGATTCAGCCTTAAAAAGGAGGGAAATGCTGACACCTGCTCCAATGTCCATGAATCGGGAGGATATTACCCTGAGTGAAAGAAGCCAGTCACAAAAGGACAAATACTGCATGATTCCACTCACAGGAGGTCCCTAGAGGAGTCAGAACCATAGAGACAGGAAGTAGATGGTGGGAGTCAGGGGCTGTGGGAGGGTGATGGGGAGTTAGCATTTCATGGGAACAGAGTTTCAGTTTTGCAAGATGAATAAGGTCTAGAGATGGATGCTGGTGATGGTTGCACAACATTGTGAATGTCCTTAATGCCACTGAGGTGGACACTTAAAAATAGTAAAAGGGGTACATCTTATGTTAGGTATATTTTATCACAATTAAACTTTTTTTTTTTTTTTTAAGGAAGAACAATGAGACAAGCCAGCCAGGAGGAGACAACAGAATACTTGGGCACAGAAGGGTGAGTGCCTCAGAGGCACTAACTGGGGCACAAGCTTGAAGCTCCTGGAGCATTTTACTAGGAAAATACATGCCACAGATTATTTGTGGAGCACTTGCTATGGGCCAGGTCCAGTTCCAGCTCTGGGACACAGCAGCAAACACAACAAACAGAAGTCCCTGCCCTCATGGGGCTGAGATTCTGGTGGCAAAGATGGACAATAATAACCAACCAATAAGATATAAATGTAGTCTGGCAGCTGCTCATTAGGGGTGTGGGGGGAAATAAAGCAGAGAAGGGGGAGTGGGAATGTCAGAAGGGGGATGAGCAAGTTATGGTTCTGAAGAATATTTAAGCCAAGCAAATGAGGGCAGAGTCAGGTGAAGACCTAGGGGAAGAGTGTTTCAGGCAGAAGGAAAAGTCTGTGCAAAGGCCCTGAGGTTGGACCATGTCTGGTGTGTTTAAGGGACAACAAGGAGGCCTGTGTAGCTGGAGCTCAGTGACTGAGGAGGACAATGGGGAGAAATGAGGGCAGGCAGGGGATGGGCAGAGCTTGTGGGGCCTTGTGGGCTGTAGAGAAGACTTAGATCTTTCTCCAAGTGAAGTGGGAGCCATGGAGGGTTATGAGCAAAGAAGGGACACAGCCTGCCTCTAGTGCTCCCAGGCGCCCTCTTGCTGCTGTCAGGGGGACAGACTGAGGGGAGACAGACTGAGGGAGGGAGTTAAGAGACTAGAATACAGGGAGAGGAATGATGGGGGCCAGACCAGAGGGGACCATGAAGGTAGTGAGAAGTGGGTGGATTTCTGGGTAGAATCTGAGGATGGAGCCAACAAGATTCGCTAACAGACTGGGAGTGAGGATGTGAGAAAAAGAAGAATGGAGGGACTCTGAGACTTGGGGCCCTAGCACCTAGACAGATTTTTCTGAGACAGAGGGTGGCAGGTTTGAGTGACAATGATGAGAGTTTTTTGTCAGAGGGATACGTGATTCAGCACCTCACGTGTCAGATGGACCCCTAGAGATGCAGAAACTGATTTGTACCAACAGCCTCGGACCAGGGGCTCAGTTGGACTAAGGCTGGCCTCAGCCTGGCTGAGGGTGTAGGTCAGACCGTCCACCTAGGTCTTGCTGTCTCATCCTCAAACAGGGGACCTAACAGGCCTGATGCAAAGAGCTCAGGCGGCTTCTGGCACAGAGCACATGCACACGAAATAGGAGCAATTATTATTATTAGCAAGAAAAACTCCATGTATCTAGCTAAACTCTCCTGGGCAGGACTGCGTCCGCCAGCCACAACCTCTTGGAGCTAAGTCAAGCAGCCTGGAAGCAGAGTCTTCTCTTCCCTGATTCCGGCATCTGATAATCATGGAATCAGCATCCTTTACTCCATTTATTGACCGTGGCTTTAAGAGTCAGACCTCATCACTGATATCCCAATTCCTCCACTTCCTAGCCACGTGGCCTGAGGCAAATTCTCTAGCTTTCCCAAGCCTTGGTTTTCTCATCTGTAAAATGGGGATGATGGCTCACACCTCATGAGAGGTGGAGACTAAATGGGATGATCTTTGTCAAAATTCTCACAGCACAGAGCACAGCCACAGGCAGTGCTTCTCCTGTGGTCACTATTATTACATATATCTTTATTTGCCCTGCAAGTGAGGTATGACAAGCCCCATTTTACAGATGAGGAAGCTGAGGCTCCGAGAGACAAGGTTTGGCAGAGGTCAGCAGAGCAGTGCAGTGCAGGTGAGTGCGAAGGAGCCAGCTGCCCAGGCTCACCCTGCCTCCTGCCTTCCTCTCACCTGGTTTTGTCTTCCCAGCTGTATAATGGGGACAAGGGCAGCCCCTATTGGGAGGGATATATTTGCAGGATTAAATGAGATAATCTACTTGATGAGGACAGCACTGGGTGGGCACATGGTAAGCTCTCAGGGAATGTCAGTGCCAATCTGTAATGACCCCAGGTCCCCAACCCAGACACTGAGGAAGCCTATGCAGTATGACTTTAGAATCTAGCTCCTGATCATGGCTCTGCTGTTGCACCTACAGATTAAAAACATGCAAGCTTTGTCTGTTCCTTTACAAAGGACTAGGAAACATAAAATTAGGGGCTGTTCCCCCAATCCCTTGCATTCTCAAAGCTCCCACTGCTCTTGGCTTCCCAGGATGCCCCTTGGCTGCCACAGCCCCCTGAGTGAGGCCAGCCTGAGAGCAGAACCTTGGCTGTTCCTGTGTCTTAGGCATTCTCTACCCTTCACTCAAGCTTTAGAGCAGCAGGACTGAAATTAAGGATGTCTCGTGCTTCCTGCTGTCCATCCCTCAGCAACACCTGGGCAAACCTGCCAAAGGGCATGGTTCTTTCTACTGCTAACTATGAATGCATTCATCCATCCATCCATCCGTCCATCCATTCAGTAAATGTTTATTGAGCACCATTCTCAGGTTCTCTACTAAGTTCTGAGTTCAGTCTTTGCCCCCCAAAGGAAGAAGACGGGTGATTAACCCACTATACAGATGTCACCAGATTCCATAAAGAAGGGACCTAAACTGGCCTGATATTAGGCACAGTGTAGGGACATCAGGAAGATTTCAGTTAATATGTACTTCCTTGAGTCCTGTGAATGCCCTCCCTGGCAACTTGGCCCCCCTCCAAGTCCCCTGGACCTTCCTATGGTGCAGCAAACTAAAGGTCTACACTTAGCACAAAAGGGGAACTTATTCTCTAACTGGTCAGTACCTGTGTCGCTCCAGTTGTTAAATACTTTAAATATTACATATGAGTCAGAATTAGCTAGACCTAAAGGAGAGAGCATATTCCAGACACAGGCAACAGCATTTGCAAAGGTCCCAGGGTGAGTGAGCAGATGCTGCTGTTGGAGGAGGCTGGCAACCCTCTCCCTATTTTCTCCCTCTAAAATGCAACTGTGAACAGAAGGAAGCCTGGCCCTGCAGTGGGGTGGATCTGCATCCAAGTCCTGCTCCAGAACTTTCCATCTGTGTGACTTCGGACAAGTGACTCTTCCTCTCTGGATCTAGTTTTCCTCAACTGTAATAATATTCTTGGAGCTGTGGGGAGGCTTGAAGGCAATAAGGTATGTAAGGGGCATGGCACATAACAGGTGCTCAACTAATGCCAATTTCCTTTCTCTGAGATTGGCCTGGGTTCTCATAATCTGGAGTTTCCAGAGGGGAGAGGGGTGGTGTTGCTTATTAAAGGAAGGCAGAAATAAAACAGAATTAGGGTATGAAGAAGGGATGGAGAAAAGTTCTCCACACAGATGCTCACCACCCTGGCCTCTGTCCTCCTAACCTGATAGAATTGGAAGAGGTGGGATACCTGGGTAGCTCAGTCAGTTAAATGTCTGCCTTTGACTCAAGGTTGTGATCTTAGGGTGCTGGGATCGAGCCCTGTACCAGGTTCCCTGCTCAGAGAGGAGTCTACTTCTGCCTCCCTCTCTGCTCCTCCCCCCTCTACACTCATGCTCACTCTCTCTCTCTTAAATAAATAAATAAAATATTTTTTTAAAAAAGGGAAGAGGTTTCCATTCAGCTTTGACCAGGAGCAGATGACATTAAGGAAGAAGGAAGGAAGGAAGGAAGGAAGGAAGGAAGGAAGGAAGGAAGATAAGAAAAGAAAAGAAAGAAAAGAAAGAAAAGAAAAGAAAAGAAAAGAAAAGAAAAGAAAAGAAAAGAAAAGAAAAGAAAAGAAAAGAAAGAAATATCAAAAGCCCGGTTGACATAAGGAGATAGACTGTATGGCTGTGAACTGTGCTGTGTTTACATAGCAGGCAAGAAATCTGTTCCCTCACTTCAATAGCACATGAGGGCTCAGAACTCAGATATCAAGTCGAGATTTGATAAAAGCTGTGTGATCTTCCCCACCTTTAGTTCCCAGGTGGCCATATGATGGGCCCTGGGCTCTCAGCAGAGCCTTTGCTGGCACTTTCTTTCCTTTTCACTGTGTGACTGACATGGTAATAATAACACGTCATCTCTGTTTCTTGCTAAAAGTCAGGAATAAAAAGGAAGGGTAAGGTGTGGCACCAATGACTAACAGAAGTCAGGGCAGAAGGCCTCAGGGGACCAGAAATCAGGGTCTCCATGGTTCCAGTGAATAACTTCTTGGATACACCCTCTTTGCAATACAATGTACTGCTTCTCCCACTAAGAGATGGGACCTATTGCCCCACTCCTTGAATCTGCACTGGCTTTACTGCCTGCTCTGGCCATCAGTGGCTGAAGTGAGGACATTGCATTCCTGGGACTGGCCCTCCAGAGGCCTGTGTACTCCCTCTTTCTTCTAGAAACGCTGCTTCTGCCATATGAACAGGCTCACACTAGCCTACTGGAGGATAAGACCACATGGAGCAGAGTACAGTGGGTCCAAGCAAGACCATCCTAGACCAGCCTACAGCCAACCAACATGCAAGCAGGAGAGCCACCCAGCTGCCCCACAACTGACCACAGATGCATGAATGAGCTTACCTGAGATCAGATGAAGTGCCCCTTTGAACTGCCAACCCTCAGAATCATAAGCTGAATAAATGCTGTCACTTTAAGCTGCTGGGTTTTGGCATTGTTTGTTATGCACCACTATTATGGCACTATGTAACTGATATGAAGGAGCATACAGAAGAGATGATTATAAGGTGAATGAAGACAGTTTTAAAATAAAATGTTCTGACTTTAAATGTACCCTTTTAACCAAATAGAAAACCAAAAGTTAGAACAGTCTCTAGAAGGGTTAGAAAAGTGAAATACTTTCCCACACTCTCTCAGAGCTAGATGTGGCAATGTATTTCTGGCCATGAAATGTAAGTAGATTCTCGATGGATAGTTTCTGGGAAAGATTTTGCTCTGTCTGCTGCAGAAATTGGCAGAGCTGGATGGGGTCATCTTGTCCCTACTTCTTCCTGCCTGGAAAGTGGACATGATGCTGAAAGCTCCAGCAGCCATCCTACAACCATGAGGTAAAGGCCAAGAGATTGGCCAAGAGATGCCAGTCAATGCCAACCAACACCCACCACCAACTTTTTGTAACATGACAAAAAATAAGCCCCCATTTGTTTAGGCCACCACAGGTTGGATCTTCTGTTACCATTTCTGAGCCACACAAGACTTCACAATAGGAGCACAAAACCAGACTTCTTCCTTATACAGATGTGAACACATGAATTGCTATGCCATTCCCAGTGGAGAGACTACCCTGCTAATACAATTCTCACCTCACCGTCAGAGAAGCCCAGTTTACTCATTTCTCCCTTTCTGAAACAAATTCTACTCCTTGCTGCCAGCCAAAGACAATGCAAAATGTTGCTAACTCATCCCCAATCTTGGACCCTGGATTTGAATCCTGCTTGGCTCATCTGCTTCAACTTTCTATGCCTTTTATTCACTCTGACCTCTGTTCTTCTCTGCACAGAAGTCCCATACCCCTCAGGCCAGGAAGGAGAGAGTCCTTTGTCTCCAGAATATCAATGGAGCCCAAACTTCCCAAAGGTCTAGGGTCTGGCTTTTAGCTGCTCCTCCTCCTTTATCCCTTCCCTGCAGAGTGGTTGTTCTCAATTCCCATTTGGGGCTAACAGGGTGAGCTTTGTTTTTATCTCATTTCTGCTGGCTAGAGATGAATTGACCTTCAAGATCCTTTGCCAGGATAACTAAGGAGTTGAGTGTAAAAAAACCAGGAGAGTGTAGCCATCAAAGTAGACACTCTGGGTGCTGTGCCCATGTCCCTCATTGCTCACTCTGAACATCTATGATGTTCTGGCCACAGAAGGGTGCTCAGTCTGAGTGCAGAGCCAGGAGAGCAGGGAGCACAGGCCCCAGGATGATGTCCCAGCCCAGCCCCCTCACTCCTTCGGTGAGCTAACTCTGAGGGATGTGTGCTACTTGCCTCCCAAAATTCTCCAGGGAGATGACACAAGCACTGAATTGCTAACGGCACTAACTCGTTGGCTAATGTAACCCTTACTAGCTATCTTCTCTTCATTATCTTACCCCTCTAGTTTCCATCTGTGTTTCACGGGATCTCCAAACAAGCTGCTGGCCTGAAAATCTCTCCCCCAGCGTCAGTCTGAATTCTGGATTGCAAACACCAGAAACTGGCTGTCTGTCTGAGGCATAGAAGGGATTTTTAGGAAGCTCAGATAATCAGCCAGAGTCCAGAGGAGGGGACTTGGAAAGTGGGCAGGAGCACTGCAGGCAGACCAACAACCTCCACTGCAGCAGGCTGCCAGGAAGGAAGTCAGGAACCATCTTTTTGTGTTTGAAACATTCTACTTTCCAATTCCTGGGTCAGGGAGCATGTGAGTGGTTGAGTTTAAATCACACACCCTGATTACCAAAGGGTGGAGAGAGGACGACTTCTCTCTCCAGAAACCTTCAGTTTGTGAGTGAGTGTGGAGCCTGTGATCCAGGAGTACTACGCATGAAGGGGTGGGGGTGGGGGGGTTCTCCCCAGATTGGGAGAGGGGAGTGGATGTTGGATGCCAAACTACCAGGAGCCAATGTTCTCTACAGCGAACTAACTGGTCTGTGGAACTGGGCCTGGAGAAGCACTCATAATTATTATCATCACTATAATTATAGTTATTAGAGTTATAATAGCTAACAGCACTGAGCACTTATTCTGTGCCACTTTCTAAGTGCTTTATGTATATTATCTCATGGAATCCTACCTTTTGAGGTAGGTATGACTATTATTCCCATTTCACAGATGAGGAAGCTGAGGCTCACAGAAGCACCAAGGCCCTTCTCCTTTTTTTCTTCAAACCATCCCTCAGTCAATACTATCCCTAAATCTACTCCACCAAGTGTCAGACAGGAGCTCATTAAAATTTTCAAACAACTCTACTAGGTAGGGTGTGTTCTTATTCCTGTTTTCCAGATGAGGGGCGCTAAGATTCAGGGAGGCACAGTCATCTGCCAATGGTCACATAACTGAGGAATAGAGCTGTGTTTTGAATCTATTCAAACTCCTAAGCCCGTGATCCCAATCACCAATGTGTATGTTACTTCTGGAGTTGCCCACATGAGGAGGAGCTGACGGGCAAAGCAAGGTTGCAATCTGAAGGCTCTACTACCTGAGTACCTCTCAATGTAGGACTCGCCCCTGAAGCCAAAATTCATCAGACATATCACTACTGAGAAGTCACGCAGGGTAGAACCTCAATTTCTGCTGCCCTGGTGGATTATATCCTTGCTCTACGAGACACAGCCTCTCTAGTGAATTTCCTATATATCCCCAAGTGAAACCATCCCAAACACACCCTTCCCATTTCATGAAGATCTGTCCAGATGTTTTGGTATGATGTAACTAGAATTTTATTTAGGAGGAGATGCATAATAATATGTGACGCCATTTTCTTCATCTTTCTAAACATGCCCACCATTTCACTCTTCTGATAAAAAAGAAAACTTGTAAAGGAGAGGAACAAGACCGGGACATCAAGCTAGTCCCCAAATGAGTTCACCCAACCCTCAAACCCTGGCACAGATGGTAGAAACTACCAATACTTTTCCTCCTTCATTTGCTTTTCAATCAGATCTTTGCCACCAGGACTTCATGTATCCCTATTACCCCCTATGGACAACCATTTAGAGTTACTCTTTTCCTCCTGATTACAAAGCCCCAACGGTTTTCTCCTCTCTTGGGCTGCAACTGATGTAGCTGACTGGGCTTGCCTCTCTTCCTAACTATCTGCCCACTGAATCTTCTGTTTCTTTCCTCTTCCTCCCTCTGGTCCCTAACTGTGGGTGCTTCCCTGACCCTGCATTCCTGAAAATGTCCTGCAGAGCTCAGACATTTTCCAGCCTTACCCACCTCTTTGTGGATGACTCTCAAGGCCAGACAGGCCAGGCAGGCTTTAACCATATCTACATGTGTCTAAATAACATTTTGACTTTGATGTCTTGCAGGGACCTCACCATGACTGAAATAAGTTCCCACTAGAAGCGTCCTGTGCCCCTGCAATGGAACCACCATGCTACCCGGTCAACAGTAGATGATGATCATGTTCTAGAATGTTCTTTTTTTTCTGGGAAAGAGTCCTTAAATCCATCCTTTCCTTCATATTTCCATTATCATCCCAGACATGGAATCACCCCAATTCTAGGACCTGCTCCACCATGGGGATTCTCCTCCCCAACCCTCTCTCCTCTTGACTACATTTTACTGCTAAAAATTATCCATCTAATCTTCATCTCAACCCAACAAGGTAGGTATTAATATGAATCTCATTTAACAGATGAGTAAAATAAAGACTGCTTAGTAAATCTTAGTAAATCATTTGCCCTAAGCCACACATCTTCTGAGCATGAGAGCCAGGATTTGAACTCACATCCCCAAAGTGATGTCCTGTGTTACATGGGAGAGTTAAGTTCTGGTTCTGAAGTAAAGGGAACAAAGGAGAAATTACATAGGCTCAAAAACACCCGCAACAATACTTTAAGTCATCCACAAAGCACAACATGTATGGTTTTGCATATTTAAGTCTGGGCAGTAATAAGCATGTATAATGTGGGCAGTAATAGGTGATATAAAAGAATCTAAATAGTATGCTTCATGTGACAGATACTGCTAACTGACCCAAAAGCCATTTCCCTCTCCCCCATCTTTTTTATGAGCAGAACTAGCTTTCCATAAAATGGCAAAAATGCCAGACACTCAGGTTTCTGGTCTACCTTGAAGCTGGAAATGGTCATGTGACCCAGGTATACCCAATCAGATGTAGAGGGAAACCTGTTGGGAACTTCTGGGCAAAATTTGTTTCTCCTAGATAAAAAAGAAAAGCCGCTAATGAGACTTTTCTCTCTCAGCCATTACTTTCCTGCTTTTGAATGAGGCTCTGAGAGAAGACGTGGCAGCCACTTTGCCACCTTGGGGCAACAAGTCATGAGGTCAAAATCCATCTCACTGAGGGGAATGGGAGGACATCACTGAGCCATTTAACTAATCCTGGTCCACAGATTTGTGGATTTCTAAGTCAGGTAACAAAAACGTCTACTTAATGCTAAAGCCCCTTCAGAAATCTCTTCTGTTACTTGAAGAGGAAAAAAGCAGCCCTACCTCATATACTGGGTTCTATGAAGAACATGAATCATGCTTATTCCTTGGAAAAATATTCACTAAACGCAATGGCAGATAGAAATGACCTCACTATTTAACTATTATCTTTATCCTTTTTCTTTTTCTATGTATGCCAATTATATAACAATGATTTTGTATAAGTCAGATTTGCATAGAATGCAGTTCTGCTACACACTTACCAGTTTCTGCTTTGAGAACATCCAGGGCTATTTCCTATGAATCAAAACTCATCAGTCTAGTTTACAAAGACCTCTCAGTCTGATCCCTCCTGTCCACTCAATCTTATAATGATTCAACTTCACATCCCTGGCATACCAACATGAAGCAAATGAAATAAGCACTAGCCACATTTTAGTGCCCAGAGCAGGGCTTAAAAGAGTTTTAGATTTCCGTCCTGTCTCTGTTCCTGCTGCCAGAGTTTCATCTCCTGAAATTCTGTTGGTGGCCTCCAAATATGCCTGTGAACAGTGAAAACAAAACAACCCATGACCTCCAGCACCAACTATGTCTATTCAGCACCACAAAAAAAAACTTGACTTCTAAAATCAAAGCTTCTTAGGGTGGAAGGGACTCTTGGGCATTAAGTATTTGATACTTTTTAGCCTGTGATATCTCCAAAAGACGTTTACACATAGACAAGTTACACACTTAGAAAATATATTCCAGCTGACTGTTTCAGTGCCCAACCTGCACAACCATACACAGTAGGCCTGAGAACACACCCTTTGCTCAGACCCCCCACTTGCACACAAATCTGTTCATTCTTGTGCCACTTTTATTAATGCAAAGTACCTAAGAAAGCTGATTTTAGGAGGAGTTTTAGAGCTCAACACATAAGACACGCCATAACTCCTGGGGCAGGACCACAGCCAATGGGCAGGCTTATCCTTGTCACAGTACATATAATAGTTAAGCCAGCATTTCCAGCTGCCCTCCAAAACTGCACCATCTGATCTAGACCAGGCGAAAGGTCTGGAAAGGGAAAGGGGCTTCTGTGCCTCAGTTTATTGAACACAGAAACTTCCCTCAGCATTGGCAGGTTATAGGTACCATCGATTCAGTCATTCTGTCAGAAACATTTATTGAGTGCCTACTGTGTGCCAGGCACTATTCTAGGCATGGGCAATAGTACCATGAGCAGGAGAAACCAAATCCCTGTCTGCAGGGAGCTTATTAGTGGAGGAGACTGGCAGAAAATAAATACAATTTCTAGTTTGTTGGAAAGTGGCAAGTGCACAGAAAAGAAGGAGGAAGTGTCAGAATTGTTAGAATTGTAGATAAGGAGCCAGGGACATTGGTATAAAATCTTAAAGATGAGGAAATGGATTGAGAGGTGCATACCAGGCATATGGCACTGCAAGTACAAGGGCCCCGAGATGGAAATATGCCTGAAATGTTCAAGCAGCGAGAAGCCAAGTGAACAAGGGTGGCGGCTGCTTAGGGTGGGAGATGATGGGGGGAGATCAGAAAGGTTCTTGTGGGCCATGGTGAGGATTGTGGCTTTTACACTGAATAAGACAGGAACCACAAGAAAGATGTGAGCAGAAGAGTGATTTGATCTAATTTATGTGTTAAAAGGATCTTTCTGGCTGCTTGTGTTGATAACAGGCTGTGGGGGAGGAGGGTAGAAGCAGAGAGACCTGGGCATAGGCTGCTCCAACAAGCTGCCTGAGAGATGATGATGGCTTAGCCCAGGTGATGGCAGTGGAAGTGGAAGGAGACAGAAACTACAGAATTTTTGAAAGGACTAACCATGAGAGAGGAGGTGTCAAGATTTTTAACCAGAGTTCCTAGAAGGATAGAGCTGTCATTTAATGATATAAGGAGACACGAAGAGAAATATGAGAAGGATTCACAGGAGTTCAGTTTTGGACATCTTGAGTGTGAGATGCCTGTGGATTCCTCCCCACTCGGGGACTGTAAGAGAGCTCTGGGCAGAAGACTTAAGTTTGGGGAACATCAGTACAGAAGGTATTTAAACCGTTGAGATTGGCTGACATCACCAAAGAGCTCATTATAGCCAGATAAGTCAAGAAAAATGGGGCTTCAATTTTCCTAGACCCCGCCCCACCAAACCTCAGCTCTACAATTCTGCCACACAACCCCACTGAAGATGAGGGCTTGCTGTCTCTGGATCAGGCCCAGGTCCTCCCCAGAGAGAAGAATGTCCAGTTTCTACAACCTCTGTCACAGCAGAGCATCTCCAGTGCCTATAGCCCCTTCCTGCAAAAAGCAAAGCACAGTGTTTCTCACTTGGCAGCCTCTGCCTCAGCCCCAGGCACCCACTTGCTTCCCGTTCCGCTGAGATTTCCTCTGCCCGCCAGGCAGCTGCCTCCTGGCCCTGGTGAGAAAAGAGGAGTCATTTAGCCCTGCAAACTGTAGAGGCAGTGGCCAGATGCCTCTCTGGAGGCAGGCTGGTGTTTGTCATAGCAATTCAAGGGGACAAGCCCTCGATCAGCCCCTAAACCTGCTGAGAGATGAATAGCAAGGTCTTCTCCAGCCACACAAGGAAACTGGCCAAGAAGCTCAGTATGGAGCAATGTCACCTAGCCATCTGGTCCTCACTCAGGTCATCCCTACTCCAGTCAGGGGTGGAGGGAGAAAGGGAGGACGTATTTATCTGGCAAAGTGTGCTGTGCGCTGTCCAGGGTGCTGAAATCTCTAACCCGCCAAGCTTCAAACTATTATGGTTCCAAGATAAGGACTTTGGGGAGATGATGCTTGGAAATACAAGGGATAAACTAGAAAGCAAGAAGTCAGTAAAGGGTGCACTAATGAATGGGTATCATTGTGAGCAACTGGTATTCGATCCTGTGGAGGGCCCTTTGAGAGGTAGGACACTCCTCCAAGTCTTCTCGCTGAGCAATGGGGAAGCCAGGCTATTTATACACTTGACTCCCTCTCTCACCGGTTAAGTGCTGCTCCTAGGGGGTGCTAAACGTCTATCATGTGGGCTGAACAAACTTCTGTGATGCTGGAGAAGACCCTCCAGCACAGATGCAGAAAGATAAGAATGCTGGAGGTAGAAAGAGGTTAGCTTGTATGGGAACTGCCCACTGCAGGTAAACTCAGAGATGAGTAGGATAAATATAGAGTGGGGCACTTGCAGCATCTACCACACACCTCCAAAGGGATATGTTCTAATTTCTTTCCCTTCAATCCATCAACTCCCATTCATGAAGAACTCAGAATGGCCTAGGGGCTCCATTCATGGTGTTGGCTGCAGTATTGCCTCCTCCAATCCCTACCACAGCCTAAGGAAGCAGACACTACCCCTTTTCTAGGTGAGAACACTGAGGCTTGGAGGGATCCATGCACATTCTCAAGTTCATCACTGGCAGAGATCCCTCCAGCCCTGAAGCCCAACTCTTAACCATTGGTTGATGCCAGTCTCCCATTTCTGGACATCTCTTTTGCCCATTCCACACCCCCATGCTACAGACGAGTCCAAAATGGGGAAGAAAAGTAAAGATCCCCCTGGAAAACCTGACTTAAAAATAGTATAAGACTCAAGAACATGGATTCTGGCTCCAGATCTACCTGAGTTCAAATCCTGGATCAACCACTTATGAGATGGGTGACACTGGGCAAGGTGTTTAGCCTCTTTGAGCCTTAGTTTCTTCATCTGTAAAGTAGGCATAATAGTGATACTTAATTCAGAGGGCTGTAAAGATTAACTGAGCATATATACATGCACAGTATATCATGTTATGAGTGCCTTCTAAGTTCTAATTTGTCAATGTTGCCATTGCTGTTAATAATAGGTATTATGTCCACAAGGATACCAGGCTGAATACAGCTCTTTGAACTTAACTTGAGCCCCAGGGTATCCTAGTTTTAGGGTACTGTCCCAGCAGAATGGTTGAGATCCTAATCCATCCCTTACTAGCCAGGGGACCCTGCACAAGTAGCTTGACCCCTCTGAGCCTCAGATTCACCTCTAAAAAAGGCTTGTGGAACTGAAGTGTGATAATGCACATAAAATTTTTAATATAGTGCTGGCATACAGTAAATGCTTAATAAATGATGGGAATAACAAGCATGGCAACCAACATCATTACTATCACCATTGTTGTATTACAAGATGGAGAAGCTAGTTCCTGCCGCTAGAAAGTGAGCCTGTTCCTCGTGGAACACAGTTCAATAAACATCATGACAACCAAATGCTTCGAACAATAAAAATATCAATGCTCTCTCAACAATAAAACTCTCTGAATGATAAAAAGCATTTGTGCCATACTAGGGAATCCTTCTGATACTGAGGGTGACTGAACCACAAGGGGAGAAATTAATGCAGAGAAACATTAAAATAAAATGCATCTGATATTTATAGAGGCTGTTAGTCTCATGAGTTAGAGTACTGATTGGGTTTTGCTGTTGTTGTGTTCAGAATGCTGTTTTTATTTTCAGGCAACTCAGAACAGCAACATGGGAGGCGAAGGAAGGAGGAGAGAGTGAAGAGTGGCCACATGTGTTTGTTAAATTAATCAAAAAGGGAAGACAGCATGAGGTGTGTGACTCTGGTCAAGTCATTTTAATACCACTGGGCACCAGTTTCTTCAGCTGTATAAGGGGAACCAAAATTATTTTCTGAGGCTTCCTTTCTATATCTCTGGAAAGGGGCCACAGGCTGGATACTCAAAAGATAGAAGAAAGGAAAAGGCAGGACTTTAATGGCAGAAGCTCAGGAGGGGGGCATTAAAAAAAAAGATTTTATTTATTTATTCATGAGAGAGAGAGACAGGCAGAGCGAGAAGCAGGCTCCCTGCACGAAGCCCGATGTGGGATTCGATCCCAGGACTCTGGGATCACATCCTGAGCCAAAGGCAGACGCTCAACCTCTGAGCCACCCAAGCGTCCCAGGAGGGGGGCATTAATCATCTACACCATTCCCACTGCCCTCAAACTGGGGTTTTAGGCTCCTTGATGTGAACACAGCTTCTGATTCTGGAAATTTCCTGATTTGCCATCATCCCAGTGTGATTTTGGGCAAATAACTTAGCCTTTCTGTGTCTTAAATCCCTTGTGAGTGAAATAAAGGGTTTGGACCTGCCAGAGTCCACTGAGTCCTAAAATTCGCTGATGCTATGAAACCAAAGCCAACATCCTTACCTGATGGTCCCTGAGTAGTTAGGTATTTTCTTCACTTCTGATACTCAACAAAACTGCCCAAAGTCCGGGACAGTTTGTAGAACCTTCCAAAAAGGAACCTTCATTTTTACAGAGCCATGAAATGTCAGAGTTGGCAAGGACCCAGAGCTCATTTGTCCCATGCCTTATCTGATGTCAGAGTACCTGTTATAGACTCCTGGGCTGTTTGACTATATCAATGCAATGGTCCCCACCTCCATAAACAGTTTGGTGCATTTTCCAGAACACTCTGATTCTCAGAAGTGTTACCGCTTTGCAGCCATTTATTTTACTGAGCACCTATGTGCGGTACAGGGTCTAAGCCTGTGAACGCAAAAACAATCGTCTTCAACCCTACCCTGGTAACATCCACAGTCTCTTTTGTTAACATGCACAATTATATTATTTGACCTCCCAGATGTTTATATATATTTGAGCATTACAGCCAAAGCTCTGTCATTTCAGAAATACAGCCAAGCTTCTGAAATTTTCCTCTTACACGATTTCAATTTAATGATCAGACCTTCAAATACAATAGAAGCACACTTCAAAGGGGTTTGATAAAATTGCAAAGTTAGGGTCTCTAGAGGCCATGAACTACACAGAACAAACCAAACTCAATGGGTACGATATTTTCTGTCAAACTTTACACAAGAAGGCGGCACGAACATTATTAATCCATGAAAAATGAATGGTGTTTTAATGCTGCGGTTCACTTAGAAATGTGAGAAGACAATGAGTTAATCAGAAAGCGCTCATTAAGGCCATGTTGTCTCAGTGTCAGATTAATACACTCAGGTCCCCTCCCCCTGGAACCTGGAACTGAGAGTGTACTGCATTTGTATGACAGCATCACTACACAGAAGGCTGGCTTTGCAGGGCTTTTTGTCCCTGCTCTCCATTCCTCACTTACAGTCCAACAGGAGACTAAAGAGCCCCTTGGAATCTGAAGTAATGAAATTTGAGCTGTGTGCTTGATTTGAAGGAGGTAGAACCACCAGACAATGAAGAAGAATGGCTGATTATGGGAGAAGCAACAGGGAGACAAGCAAGAGAAAGGAAGGCAGGAAAAAATGAAGAGGGAAAGGAAGAGGAGTAAGAAAGGAACAGAATGGTGGCTTCTTGTGTTCACAGCAAGACCCCCTGAGAATCTAATGAGAACTATAGACCAGAAACATAATCTTTGCATGCAATTTCAGAGGGTTCATGGATCCCATTAATTCTAACTATGGGCTTCCATCTTTAGAGCCTATCTGTCTCAGATAAATTTCTCCTCTAAAGTCTTATCAGATGTTAAAAACTAGAAAAAAAGAGCTCCTTGTTGTAATCAAGGGGCGGATGCAAATATCCCAGTGGCTAACTTATCACATGGCCACCTTTCAACTTAATGACCATTTAGTGAGACTTATGACATGCTCAATGGTACACGAGCTTCTCTAGATGTTCCAAGAACCATGTAAAAAAAAAAAAAACACAGGGATTTTTTTAAGGCTTCTTCCTTCCAGCAAGGTCAAGCCAGTCCCTGCCAACACAAGTCAGCCTCCCCAGGGAGCATAAATTGGCACAACCACTTTGCAGAGCTATTTGGCAATGCCTCATGAAGCCAAGGATGCACACAGTACACAACTCAGCAGTTCCACTCCCAGGTAGATGCCCTAGAGAAATCCACTGGCGAGAGTGAGGGGACAGCTTGGTTCAAAATAGCCCAAAGCTGGAAACAACCCAAATAGATAAACACATGGTAGGATATTCATACTGCAGAATATTATGCAGCAGTGAAAATGGATCAATGAGACGTAGACTTGTCAATCATAGTAATCTCGTGGTGAGTGCAGAAGGAAGACTGTAGAAGGAAACATTTACAGAGAAACTTAAAACTGTGAAAAAATGCACTATATATATTTCTTATATACTACATAACCAAAATGTAAAGTAGGTACCACATATTTCTTATATTTTTATTTACACATATTTAAAAGGGTAAATACATAACTGGAAATAAACACAAAATTCAGGAAGGTCTTCTGCACAGGGAAGAGAAAGAGACAAGGCCAGGAAAGGAAACACAGGGGACTCACACTGTATGAGAAAGGTTTCATCATGGGGGGGCCTGGGTGGTTCAGTGGGTTAAGCGTCTGACTCTTGGTTTTGGCTCAGGTCATGATCTCAGGGTCGTGAGGCTGACTCCTACATTGGGCTCCACATTCAGTGCAGAGTCTCCTTGAGTTTCTTTCCTTCTCCCTCTGCCCCTCCATCCCCAGTACTTGCACACACACACTCTCTCTCAAATAAATAAATCTTAAAAAAAGAAAGAAAAACAAACAAACAAATGTTTCATTTTGATCACCTTCCTGTCCTCATCTCTTCCAGTCTCTCCTTCATTACTCTGTTCCAGCCACTCTGGCCTCCTCACTTTTCATCAAACATACCAGATACATTCCAGCCTCAGGACTTTCACCTGTCCTGTTCCCTCTGCCTGGTGCTTTCCTTCTTCAGCTATCCTCAAGGCTCATTCACTTACCTCCTTTAGGTTTTCATTGAAATACTGCCTTCCCAAGAAAAGTATTCCTTGGTTTCCAGCCATCCTGCCCATGTCCTTTTCTTTCTTTTCTTTTCTTCCTTTCTTTCCAGCCATCCTGCCCATGTCCTGTCTATGTCCTTTTCTTTCTTGATTAATTTTTCTCTGTCCCCTGCCATCTAATACACTAGATATTTATTCACTTATTCATTTATTTAGTCTTTCTTCACCACTTGACTATCTGTTGCACAAACGGAGGGACTTTTATTTGTTTTGTTTACTGCTGTTTCCCAGAGCCTAGCACATAATAGCTATACAAAAAATATTCATTGAATGAATATTTGCATATACAAGTATTTTTTATATTAGTCTCTACTTTTTGAGTGTCTGAATATTTTTGTTATGCACTTAAAAAAAGATTTATTTATTTTTAGAGTGAGGGTGTCCACAAGTGGTGGGGGGGGCAGAGAGAGAGAGAGAAAATCTCAAGCAGACTCCCCGCTGAGTACAGAGCCCGATGCAGGGCTTGATCTCATGACCCTGAGATCACGACCTGAGCCAAAATCAAGAGTCAGATGCTTAGCGGCCTAAGCCACCCAGGTGCCCCTTTATTATAGAATTTTAACAACAACAACAACAACAACAAAGTCAGCTATTAGGATGTTTCACAGACGAGTTTCCTACTAAGGTAAGAAATAGGTGCCAACATCACAATATGTCTCTGGAACCTACCAAGGTCCCAAGCCACAGGACTGTGGGCACAACCAACAGAGGACCCTCGGGAAGCACTCAAGACTATTAGAGGCTAGCCCAGGATTCCACAACAGACCACTCGCATCTGAATGCCTCTACTAAAACAGCCCAATATGACAAAGCTCCTTTTGGGAAAAGCAGCATTGCTCTGAAACAACAAATGTGCTCAAAACCTGAATTATAGGAGCCCAGCCAACAGAGCATGGTGCTAAGACCCATGACATCTGCTGGGAGAGACAAGATCTGGAATAGCAATAGAGCGAGGAGAAATGTGATCCTAGAAGAGAATTATGACCCCACTGAGGTGAGCTGTGACCCTGCAGAGGGGAGCTATGGCCCTATAGAGGGGAGCTATGACCCTACCAAGGGAAGCTGTGATGCTGCAGTGGGGAGCTGTGACCCCACAGAGGGGAGCTGTGACCCTGCAGAGGGAAGCTATGAGGAATGAATAGAGGTCTTGGAAGACAAGCCAATCTTAGCTTGGAGGAGAGGAGTTGGAGTGGAAGGTACAGAGGAGCCAGAAATCAGCATGAAATGGTAATGTCTACGCTGGCATCTGTTACAGGGCTTTTGGGTCCCTGACAGAGCCTGACTGGCTACTCAGCAAATCCACCTTCCTTTCCTTCTAAGCACAGACTGATGTTTCCCAGCTTCCCCTGCAAGGATGTGTGTCATGTGAATAAATTCTAGTCAAAGGAATAGGAAAGGAAGAGGCATGTGCCAGGCCCGTAAAACCTCCTTAATATCACTTTTCATGCTAATTTTTCTTCTGTGGTTTGCTTCAGACAATCACCGAGTGCTTGGAGGCTGTGAGTCAAGAATGAGGAGCCACAATGTAGCAAAGGCCTGGGTTCCCTCAATCACTGCTTGGAGAAGAGAGATCCACCAACACAGAACACCTGTTTTGGACTTTCAATGAATGAGAAATAAATCTCTGTTGTGTGTAAGACATCACTTTGTTTTTCTCTATTGTCATAACAGCTAGTGTTACCTTATAGAGAGGGTCCTTGGTAGAAAGCATATACACACTCACCTTTCAACTATGGTGTGCTATATACAGATGCAACAACTCTTCGAAGCCAGTCACACTATATGTTATCTAGTTTTATTTTCTCCATATCCCTACCACAAATTGTTGCACCCAGAAGTTCTCAACAAACATTTACTAGCTGGAAATCAAGACCAACTGGAAATAAAGGCATCCCCAAGTGAGGCAAGAGGACCACACATGCACAACAGTTAAAAACTTGAGTTCTGGAATCACACAATATCAGGTTCAAATTCCAGTTCCACTAGCAGGATGATCTTAGGCAAGTTCATATCTGTGTTTCGGATCTCTCTATGGTCATATGAGAATATTAATATTTCCTAATTCATTGGGTTGCTGTGAGGATTAAATGAGAGAATGCACAGAATGTTTTTTAGAAGCAGTCAACTCTAATAAGCCATTATTCTAATTGTAACCGAAATCATTTGCTGCAACATACAGCCAGGGTATGGAGGTGGGGTGCAGAAAGGCAGAGGCCTGTTGAAAAAGAACATGGAGACTCAGCCTTCCTGAGTCTAGCCTGGACACACTACCCATGATGTTTCCAAAGTCTTCAGAGTTCAAGATAATTCTAAGAAACACAGCATCTGACACTTACCCTGTTAGCACCACCACAAAGTCCATCACGTTCCAACCATTCCTTAAGTAAGAGCCTTTATGGAAGGCAAATCCCAGGGCGATGATTTTAATGCCAGCCTCGAAACAAAAAATTCCAATGAAGTATGGTTCTGTATCATCCTGGAAGGGAGAGAAGGTAAGTAAGGTCAAGATCTTTGGCTGGGCAAAGGGTGGCACAACTGGGGACCCAGCCCATCAGGAGATCTCTACCCATTTTCCCTCACCTGTCCTATCCTCTAGCACTCACTGCCCTCCAACACATCCTTCCCAGAGTTCTCTTGGCTGAAGGCTTTTGTAAGAGAAGTGGAAGTGTGGAGAAGACACTCTCTTTCTTTCCTTCTGGCCAATCTCATATATCACTTGGCCAAATAGAATGTTTGGACCCATGGTATCCAGTAGGGCAGCCATGGATCACATGTGGCTATTTAACTGTAAATTAATTTAAATGAAATAAAATAAGAATTCACCTCCTCAGACACACTAGCCACATTCCAGTGACTACTATATTGGACGGTGCAAATGGATAGTACTTCCATCACTGGAGAAAATTCTACTGGAAAGCACCAGTTCAGTATCTTTGTCAGACGCATCACTCAAGGCCTTTGAGGTTGGATCCTATACAACAACCTCACTTCTGGATCAGACACTTGTGAAGGTTCTCAGCTGGTATGCACCAGTATAGCCATTTAGGTTGCTAAAATATTGGAGTAATACTTCTGCATTTATTTGCAAATGGCCAGGGCTCTAGTCCCCAGCCCCTCACTGAACCTCCTGCCAGTTTTTGGCTTCCAACTGATAGTCTATAATATCTGAAATTAAGCTTTAAGCTCTGCTCCATCAGAGCCCCTACATGGATGTTTTCCAAACTGTTAAAAGTTTCCCAAGCTTTAATTATTTGCATTCTGCCTTCATGATTCTTTCCCTATCAGCTTGCCATAGTACTACTATTTGCTTCCTGTTTTTCCAGTTGACTCTTTTTTAGTTAGCTTCAGCTTCAGCAAAAACAAAAAAAATAAAAGTCTTGAAATCAAAAGTTTGGTGGGTTAGTGATATTTTTTAGATATACATTATAATTCATAACTATTAAAATTCAGACATCTTGGGACGCCTGGGTGGCTCAGTGGTTGAACATCTATCTGCCTTCAGCTCAGGGCGTGATCCTGGAGTCCAAGGATCAAGTCCCGCATCAGGCTCCCTGAATGAAGCCTGCTTCTCCCTCTGCCTATGTCTCTGCCTCTCTCTTCTCTGTGTCTCTCATGAACGAACAGATGAAATCTTTAAAAAAAATTTAGATGTCTTGAGACCCATGTATACTTTGTGGATTAGGAACAGATGGATTCTTACATCCCCCTCTACCTACATTTGAGCTATTACAGCTGGCTCTGAAAAGGTAACAGAAAGGGGAAAAGTCTCCTTTGTTGTACTGTCAGAAAGCCAACCAGGGGGCTTGGGGATGGATAGGGGGATCGAGAAAGATCTTAGTGCTAGTTTATAGCTCTGCCAAGTTTCACCAAATGAGTAACTTTGAATGAGGACTATGAACATCTCCCAGAGCTAACATCCATGACAGGAGACATAAAGGATAGAAGAACAAGCCAAATGACATCATATGAAGCAACCAGGCTGACATCAGAATGTGGGACATGCCTCAGGGACATGGGATTGGTTTCTTCCAGAATCAAGGGCAGGAGGGAAAATAGTTGCTGTGGTATAAAAGGTTTAAGTGACATAACAAAATCTAGACCCTGCTTAGATCCTGATTTGATCAAATGACTGAAAAATATTATTTCTGAGACAATCACAAAGATTTGATTCCTGACTGGGTCTTAGATGGTTCTGAGCTCCATGATCCAGCTCTTGGCTCCAAGACTGTGAGCCCACTCTACCTCTGCTCCCACGGCCATTGAAACTTGCCTCTAAAGTGAAAGACCCCTCAAGAAAGACATCACTCACCAGTCGTTCAGACATTGGGGTCTTGTCATCGTCAGGTAGGTGTTGCTCCAGAGCAAGGACAATGCAGTTTGCTATGATGGTGGCTAAAATCATATATTCAAAGGGAGTATGGAGGAATTAAGGAAAATCTTCTCAGCTTATTTAGGCTCACAGCAAAACTCAGCAGAAGGTACAGAGATTTCCCCATATACCCCCTGCCCCCACACCTGCCCCCCCCATTATCAACATCCGCCACCAGAGTGGTGCATTTGTTATAATCAATAAACTTACACTGACACATCATCACCCAAAGTCCAGAGCTTACATCAGGGTTCACTCTTGGTGCTGAATATCCCAGAGGTCTGGACAAGTGTATAATGACATGTATCCATCACGAGAGTATCCCACAGAATAATTTTACTGCTCTGAAAAACCTGCAGATGACTTTTAAAGGAAAGTGTAGACATTATTCCTCCATCTCACCTCCGACATTCATTAAGCAAATATTAATTCAGCACCTACTGGGGGCCAGGCCCTGTTATGGCCATTGGGGACAGAGTTTACAATAAAACAAACAAAAATCTCTGCCCTCATGGAGAAGAAGTGAGTGTATGAGATAACCACACACATAGACTGTTACAAAGTGGCGAATGCTACGCAGAGAAAAAGCAGAAAGGGAGACTGGCAGGTGCAATTTAAAGTACACTGGTCAGGGATGCCTGGGTGACTCGGTTAAGCATCCACCTCTTGATTTTGGTTCAAGTCATGATCTCAGGGGTCATGAGATCAAGCCCTATATCAGGTTCCATGCTCAGCAGGGAGTCTGCTTGAGATTCTCTCTCTCCCTCTCTCTCTGCACCCCCTCTTGTGCATGCGTGTACTCCCTCTCTCTCAAATAACAAACACATAAATCTTTTAAAAAATAAACAAAGTACAGTGTGATCAGATCTGATATCAAAAGCATGAGCAACAAAAGAAAAAACAGGTAAACTAAACATCATCAAAATTAAAAACTTTTGTGCATCAAAGAGCATCATCAAGAAAGTGAAAAGACAACCAACAGAATAAGGGTTTGGCATCCAGAATATATAAAGAACATTCACAACTCAACAACAAAAGGCAGTCCAATTAAATAATGGGCAAACGGCCTGAGCAGATATTTCTCCTTAGACGATATTCAAATAGCCAATCAACACATGCAAGATGCTCAATATCCTCAGCTGTTAGGGAACTTCAAATCAAAACCACAATGAGCTACCACTCCACATCCACTAGAATAAAAAGAAAGAAAAGAGAACAGTAAGTGTTGACAAGGATGTGAAAAACTGGAACTTTTGTGCATTGCTGGTGAGAACATAAAACAACGTGGCCTCTATGAAAAATAGTTTGGTGGTTCCTTAAAAAACCCACAGAATTACCATATGATCCAGTAAAATATATCTTAGGTATACACCCCAGAGAACTGAAAAGGTACTGAAATGCATGTTCATAGCAGCACTATTTAAACAGCCAAAAGGTGGAAGCAACCCAGATGCCCCTCAGTGGATGAATGGATGAACAAAATGTGATCTTTCCATACAATGGAATCCTCCTCAGCCATAAAAACGAAGTACTAGTACATGCCACAATGTGGAGAAACCTCAAAAACATGCTGAATGAAAGAAGCCAGACACAAAAGACCCCACACTGTATGGTTCTATGTATGTAAAATGTCCGTAACAGGCAAATCCACAGTCAGAAACCAGATCGGTGGTTGCCAAGGGCCGGGGGAGGGGTTTGGGGAGTGACTGCTTAATGTTTTGGAACTAGACAGGGAATGTACAACAAACACTATGAATGTACTAAATGCCACTGGATTAGTCATTTAAGAATGGTTAATATTGTTATGTGAATTTCACCTCAATTAAAATGAAAAGAATAATATGGTGGTCAGAGTAAGGCCTTTGAGAGGCTGACCTTTCAAGATCTGATAGAGGGAAGTCCATGTGGCTATTTCCAGAGTTAGCATTCCTTCTCCCTCCAGGCACAAACTCCTTCCTATATTCTAGGAATGCTCCCTCCGGGTTGATAGGAGGGTGTCCTGCTGGCAGGTCTGCACTTGGGGAGGGTCTGTTCTGCCCACTTTACATTAGGGTCTGATCTGCTGGTCAGCTGGTAAACCAGAATGTCCCCTGTCCCCCTGCCAGACCCACAGAGGCACCCCCTACTCAGTCAATCTCTGAGAAGGAAGTTGGGTGTAAAGTGGGTGTCAGAGGGGAAAGCCACAGGGTACTGGTTGCTCTGGAGTAGAGCTCCCCGACCTTGGCACTACCCAACACTCTGGGCCAGGTCATCCTCTGTGATGGAAGTGATGAGCAGCAGCCCTGGCCTCCACTCACCAGCTGCCAGCAGCACCCCCTCCTCTCCAGTTATGACAACCAAAAGTGACCTTCAGATATTGTCATGTGTCCCCTGGGAACACTGGAATCCACTGTTCTGCAAAAGGATCATAAAGTATGTTTTGGTGAACTTGGCCATGTTAAACCCTTGGCCGCCTCCCAGCCTTCTCCCTTGGAAGCTTAACTTGCCTTGTTCTGTCCTTCGGCCCTATACTTAGGTTTGGCATTTTTGAAGCTCCATAAAAGCAAGGAATCTTATAGGCTGGCGGAGTTGTAGCTCATACTCACTTTCCAGGTGGGAAAAGAAAGTCTGGAATGGACAAGCTGGGAGTAAGAGTCTAAGTAAACCAGGAAAACCAGGCTTTCTTGGTCACCGGCTTTGGCCTTTGCCTCCAGCTGAAAGCGGCTGAGCCGCGCTCCGTGCACACTCTGAAAAGCAAATCTGACACTCAGGGCAATTTGGGGAGCCAACAAAAGCCGGCCCTGCCGACGAGTGCCTCTGATTGGCTTCCTGCCTCCGAGCTGACAGTCATTAGGAGCAGAGAACAAAGCTGGGCTATGTTGCACAAATACTCCATTCTGCCTCACCCTGCAGCCCAGAAAATAAGAGACAATATTTGTATACAGAGAAGCAACGCCAAGCCCTTCCCTGGCCTCCTCTTGCCGAGGCTTCTGCAGCCATGATTTGAATCTGATGATTTCACTTCCCTTCCCTGCCAACTAGCTCCTTGCTCGTTTCTGTATGGAGCTGCCCGCTCACTCCTGGGGTGGGGGTGGAGGGTGGCCTCCTGCCCCTAAACAGCTGGGACGTGACTTCCTCTCCATCAGACTTGAGCTGAGGTTCCAGGAAGAGTCCCAGAAGACTGGCAGCAAGCAGCACTTTTATGGGTTGCATTATCAGGGTTTCAATTGCCCAGTGTCGCCCAGATCTCAGAGCTTTCTGAGTACAGCAATGAGGCCTTCGCATGGGGGAGAATGGAAAGAGGCTGCCTGCTCCTACCCTATTGCTTTTTCTTATTTCTTGTCAAATATGGCAATTACTGGCTATTAAACGTTAACTCTTCTCCCTCTGTGCACACACGGACCCTGCCAATGTCCACAGACCTACCACCCCATGGGAATCTGCGGCATTGACCTCATACCCTTGTTACTGAACAGCCACAGCAGAGCATCAGATGCATCTTTTAGAAATGCAAAGTCTCAGGCCCCCTGAGCTGACCTGCTGAGTCAGAATCTGCATTTTAGCAAGCTCTTCAGGGGATCTATGTGCACAGTGAAGTTTGCCTTAGATCTATTTCAGGGGTAGGAGGAGACCAGGTAATTGTAGCTTTGAGTCATCTCAAGAGAGGTGGGGGCTCCCCTTTCTCCTCCACATTCTGACCCCAGGAGGAGACTAAAGAAGTCCAGGACCAGTCATCTGGCCCCTCTCAGACAAGGGGACTGGTAAGAAACCCAAGATCTTGAGGAAATAAGAGCAAACTGGCATGACACAAATATACAGAAAAGAAAATACCAGCTTAACTGACATGGAAGGAGTCACAGCTTTCTCATGGCTCTCATGTCACTCAGAAGAAGCATCAGTCTTCCTGGCAGCCAGCAGGACCCTGTATGACCTGCCCTCACCATTTCCCTGTCCTCATGTCCTCCCTCTCCCCGTGTTCCCTCAGCTGCAGCCACACTGGCCTCCTCCACGTTCCCCAAAAACCAAGCACATCCCACACCAGGGCCTTTGCACCTGCTGTTCTCTCTCCTAGAATATTCTTTCCCCACAGACCCACATGCTTCCCTCCCCTGTTCCCTTGTAGGCCTTTATTCAAAGGTCATATCCCCAGTGAGGCCTTTACTCCCTTGCCCTGCTAATTTTTTTCCTTGGCCCCTGTCCTCAGTCAAACATTTGCTGTTTTCCTTCTTTATCTTGTTCACTATTTGTCTCTCCTACTAGACTGTAAGCTCTATGCAAGCAGTGACTTTTGTCTACTTTGTTCACTGCTTTGTTCTCTGCACCTAAGAGAGCATCTGTTTTCATAGTAGGTGCTCAATAAACACCTATATGAGGAAAGAAAGGTGGGTGGGTCCTGGTTTTTGCACCCTCTCTCCCCACTCTGTTGCATGCCATGTCTCTGTGAGCATGTTAAAAAAACACAATCAGCTTCTTGAAATATGCATTGATGTGGTTGGCACACAAAGATGGGGTACTGGGTTCTTGGCATGGGAGAAAATGCCTTACCCCAGGCAGAAGTCAAAGGTAGTCCAGGCAGGGGGAGGTGAGGTTTTCTCAGCCCAACCCCGAGTCGTGCCTATTCCTCCCAATTTAGAAAGCCTGGGTTCTAACTCACAGCTGCGGTGAGCAATGCCTCTGCTAGCTGAGCTGAGCCTTCCTGCTTCCCGATTGGTTTGAGGAGAAAGCACCTGTGTCAGCGGGATCCAGAATAATCAGCCAGCCGAAGAGGCCAAGGGGAGGGAGTGTGGGGAGAAGAGATGAAAGGAGAGAAGCATCCCTGATGGGAGGAAAAGCTGGCTCCTGAAATGGCTTGTGGAAGTCAGGATAGCAAACAGCCCTGCAGGCAAGTGCAGATACACAAAGCTCCCCCTCCCCCAAATTAGATTGATCAGGACCACAGAGGCCCCAGAAAGGGGCTGTGTGTGACAATGGAAATGACCAAGTGATTCTTCCCAGTGAAAGAGGGCTGCATCTGCTAAGAGGAACTGCTCTTGGGATCCAGAACATCAAGGAAAATCAATTTGCAAAGTAGGCATGGTTGATGGTTCCAGCCCCTTAGCAAGACCTTGCAGAATGTCTATAGTAATGCATCCTTCCCTTTATAGTGCCCCCATCCCTATCTCATTCCCAACCTCCTGTGGTTATTGTGAAAATCAAATCAGGTTTGTTAACTTATCAAGACCTTTTCTCTACTATAGGAGCAGCCTGATGTTCTAAGGAAACAGATACTTTGGGGAGTCAACTGAGCAGTTGAACTTGTGAAGAGAAGCCAAACAGACCTGATTTTCATGTTAGTTCCATGTTCACCACAATGACCAGGAGAAGAGCACAGGGTAGCGGGGATCTAGATGTATGAGTTTAGGAGATATTCCTTGCTTCGCTAAACAAATGCCAGCATTTAACTCAGCAATATGATAAACTATTATGGGGCCATTAACAGGCACAACAACTATAATTACAGCTGCGTTTATCGAGCGCTTCATTGGGCAGACACCGTGCTTAGCACATTTCAGTTAATTTCTTGCAACAATTCTACAAGGTGGGTTGCAAATCCCATTTTCCAGATAAAGACATCAAGGCTCTAGGGGTTAAGTATATCGCTCATGATCACACAGGAGATATGGGAAGAGCTAGTGCTCACCCCAAGATCCATGCTTGCATGCTGGTGGTCCCCAAAGACCACTCAGCAGCTTACCCTTATTAGAAGGTGGATAGTTTTGTCTTTATTTAAAAACTGGAATGGGGGTACACTTAAGGCCTTAACCATATGGATGAGACCAAATGTATTAGACCTCAAGTAAGTCCCAACTGCAACAATTTAATGTACTAATGATCAACTACTGCATGCTAATCCACACTCTCATAAGCCCATCCCAAGTGGGTTATGTTAATGAAAATTTAACTTCCAATAATCCAGAGATGTCCAATGAACATACCAACCAAAAACCAAGCCTAAGAAAGAGTTTTCCTCCAGCCCATTCGCTAGAGACTCTAGTGGTGACAACACAGGACCAAGAACAACTCCAGGCGCTGCCTGGAAACGTTTTCAGCACCATGGCCAGCGGCAAAAGGTGCCGCTTAATTTCACAGCCATCCAGGCGTAGCAAGCCTGGGGCAGGGCAAGCAAACCCAGTGTCAAGTATTAACACTCTCTGGGACTTTGTAAAGACCTACATTTCTCATCTAGGGTAGAGGACTCCCCCCCCCCCAAAAAAAAAACCTGAATTCGTTAAGTCACCAGGAGAACCAAATGAAGAGAAAATTAAAAACCCAACACCAAATAGGTGTGAAGTGTCATTTGTTTTTAATATAATCTAAGACTCTTTGACACTTTGGTTCTGAAGAAAGAAGTCTACCCAGGGCAGCTGGATCATGCTTCTGTTCGGAAAACTGGAAATACATGCATGAGAAATCATAGAGCAGAGTAGTTAAAAGGGTTTGAGGCTCAGGCATGGTTCTGACGTTGGTCAAAAGAGTTTTCTTCTCTGAGCCTGTTTCTCATACATAAAATACAAAAAGTGATTCCCACCTCATAAGGCTATGAAGAATAGAATGAGTAGACACATACAATACACTTAGAACAGGACCTGGCATGTAGTATATACTCAATAAATATGAGTGTTTAGTTATTATTATTTTAAAATTTTGTTGTTGTTTAGTTATTATTTATTCTGGTTCCTGAAATGAGACTTAATATTAAGAAAACTTAACATACTTATAAAAGCATGAGATGGGGTACATCTCCTGGTGATCATGCAATCAATGCTTATATTATTATTTTTATGACAATTACAGCTACCAGTATTATTAACCTTTCCTATTCCTTTTTTACCTATCTATGTCACAGTTTCTTCCCTTTACCGGAGCCATCAACACCTACTCACATCATGGCTGACTGAGCCTTTTCTCAAATCTGAAATAATTCCAAAAACAGGATGCAGTGAATGTACACAATCTGTTCCACGAATACCAGGCTCAAAATAAATGTTGCAAAACTCTCCAGCAGATATTTCATATAAATGGGTTATATGACATGTGATCTTTTGTGTCTGGCATCTGTTGTTCAGCATAATATTTTGGGGGCCATTCTATTGTGGTGTGTAGCAGTACGTTGTTCCTTTTTATGGCTGTGTAGTATTCCATTGCATAGATTGACCATTGCAATTCACTTATCCATTCACCCACAGATGGCTGTTTCAACTTTTTGGCGATCCAGAATCAGTCACTTAATAGAGACAAAATGCAGATTCATGTTTGCCAGGAAGTGAGGGATGGGAGTAAATCAGGAGCAACTGCTTCATGGGGACAGGATTTCCTTTTGGGGGTAGGAAATGTTTTGAAACTTGATGGAGGTGGCGGTCACAGGACAATGTGAATATACTAAATGCAACTGAACTGTTCACTTTAAGATGGTTAATTATATTGCAGGATACAAAGAATCTCTAAAAAATTTCTTCAATTTCTAAAAAAATGTTGTTGCTTCTGCTTCTTTTCTTTCTCCTTGATTCTCAGAGTTGCCATTACATGCTGTTACTCATGGACTCTTTCCTCTGAGCTATGGAAACCTCATGTTTCCATGAGCAGAAACACCACCCAGGCAGCCCTCAAGATATTTCTTTTTAAATAACAACTGCCTTTAGTTATAAAAGGAATACATACTTCTTGTAAGTTTTTTAGTTTTAAAATTCATATTGTATCATTTAAAAAATGAAAAGTCCTTACCCCAACCCATTGCCCAGAGACAACCACCACTAGCAGTCTGCTGTCTGTTTTTCAGATTTTTCCCTACACATGTTCTTTACACTGGCTGCTGTCTCTTCCTGAGTTACTCTTCCCCTAAATATGGGCCAGGCTCACTGCACCCATCAGGTGGTATTAAAACATTATCTTCCCAAGGAGGTCTTCCCTGGCTACTGAGTCTAAAGTCTCAGCCCCACCAACATCATCATTCCTCCTCCCTGCTTGTTTTTTGTTAGTTATTTTAGCAACTTATCACATCAAACTGTTTTATTTATTGATCTTATTACATCAATCTCTTACTGGAAGGTCAGCCCCATTAGGGGCTTCTTCTCAGCAACCAGTCCCCAACATATAGCAAGTGCTTGATTAATACTAAACATGAATGAAAACCAACATACGAAATCACATTTTCCTTTTACAAAAATGGGATTGTGACATGCAATGTTCTGCCATTTGCTGTGCCCTTCACTGCACTGGACCCATTTTTTTCCATATCAGTACCTTGGATCTTCCTCTTTAAAAAGGCTGTACAGTATTCTTGTGAATTAATGCGTCATCATTTCATATTTCCCTAAATGCTTCCAGTTTGTCTCTATTACAAGCAAAGCTGTAAAACAATAAAAATAAAAAAAATAAAAATAAAAAAAAAAAGCAAAGCTGTGATGAATAACCTGCTCACACAATCTCATTCCCTGGGATGTTCCCCCTATCCAGGCAAACATTCCCTGTATATGGCTCTGTCACCCTGTGCAGTGGTCAGTGAAATCCTCCATGTCCTTAGCATCTTCTCTGTGCTTTCATCTACTTCTTGGCTTAAACTCAAACCTGGAAATTCCCTGAAGACCATCAACTCCAAGGCCAAGGGGACCACTGGCAGTTTCAAATTAGTCCCCAAGAACAAAAGGAAAATCCAGCCCAGGGAGATATCTGTCATGATTGCCCCAAGGAAACCCAGTGAGACCAAGGAGAATGGCCCCAAGAAAGAGAGTGTAACAAAGGACCCTCCTAATCCAAGTGAGGCAAGAATACTCAAGAAGCCAGGTAAGGTGAAGAAGGCACTCTCTAAACCAGGTTTGGCCAATAAGAAGGCCCCCAAGAAGGGTAGACAGGCCAAGAAAGTGTCCCCCTTCTAACCAGACAGGCCTGGAAGGTCCCTCCTAATGCCACTGGACTCAGCAGAAAGTCCAAAGTCAAAGGCAGTCCCAGCAGCCAAGATGCCGAGGCCCACAAGAAAACAAAAGCCAGGAGTAAGATTCTGGTGGAGCTGATTACTTTCTATGACCTTCAATTTCCACAGGAAAGACCACTATCTGTGCTGGTCTATTCCTTCTTAATCACTAGAAGACATCACTACCTCTTCCTCAATGGCCACTGTGAACTCCAAGGCACTCCAGGCATGCATGCCTAGACCACACTGGCTATCTCCAAAATACCCTTTCCCAGCATCATTCTCTTAAGCCATCACTCTCCTCCTCTCAATTTACTAGCTCTCCTAAATGCAAACAAACATCAATCCCATGAAACCCTGCCACTCACTGACCTCACCAATTCTCAGTGCCCTCTCTTGCCTTTGTCCCCTTGTCAACCTTATGCAGTTGGCTATCACTTCCTTACATTTCCTTCCCTTCTGGAAAGAGCCCATCCCTGGATGAGTCCAACAAGTTGCCTTTCCCATACTTGCAGAGGTCCATTCCTGAATGAGATCAATAATCTGGGCTGATGATGTTAAATTCATGATCCTAAGCCTCAAAATGGACATTTGAGAATTGTAGCATCCTAGTCGGTGGAAGATACCAGTATTGAACTGCTAGGAATTACACAATGTAGGGAAATTAATATTCTCCCATCATTAGACAACCCCATCCTTGTCTCCAATTTCCCTCCAGCCACCAACCCATTTCTCTATTCCCCTTCATAAAGAAGGAGTTGACTCCACATGTTGCTTCCACTTCTCAACTTTGATTTTTCCTTCTGCCTTCTCCTCCAGGCTGTCTTCTAGCCCCATCCCTTAACCAAAACTCTCCTAGTATGGATCACCAGAGACCTCCAGGCTGACAAATCCCAGAGCCACCTCTCTATGATCAGATTTATTGGCCACACTTTCCTTTTGGGTTTCCTACTACCTTCCTGTCTCCCCTGTTGACTCCTTTTCTACTCAATCTCTAAACGTTGGTCTTCTCTAGGTCTCAACCTAAGTAATCTTTTCTCTACCCATATCCAATTTCTAAAGGCCTCATGCATTGGAATGTGTTTTGCCACTCTCTAGATGTCCTTTCCCCCACATATCCACTCATTGCTCTGCTCAGTGTCCTGGGAGAGGCAAAGCTGGTATCATCTTGTATGTTCTTGTATCATCTCCTGCCTTCTGTATCTTGTATCATCTCCTGCCTTCTGGGTAGGTTTGGTCAATGGGAAGCACCAGCAGAAAATTAGAGGGAAGAAGGAAGAGTTGGTGTATTTGCTCATCCCATTTCCTCCCTGCTAGAGCATCAGGTTCTGGCGATGGCTGTGTTTTGTTTTGCCTTCTGACAGGCACCTCCAACCTCATAGGAGTGTCTATATTCATTCCCTAGGGCTGCCCTGGGTGGCTTGAAACAACAGAAATCTCATCTTTTGCAGTCATACATAGGCCAGAACACCACAATTAAAGTATCAGAAAGCCCAAGCACCATCCAAAGGCTCTAGGGCAGGATCCTTCCTCACTTCTTTCAGCTTCTGGAGGCTCTGGGTGCTCCCCAGCTTGTGGCCATATCACTCCATCCTCTGCCTCTGTCTTCTTCATGACCTTCTCTTCTGTCTCTCCCCTTTTTTTCCCTCCTAGGAATACTTGTCATAGAATTGGCTCATCATTACAGCCTCAGCACCCCGTCCAGTCCCAGGCACCTAGCAGGACCCCAATCAATTGTCTGTTGAATGAGCAAATGAATCCACATCTACTTTATTTCTCTTTGCCTTCAGCAGCAATTCCTCCTGCACCTTCTATACTCTCTTCCATCTTTCCCAGCTGTTGCATTATCAAGCCAAGTCAAACAGACTTTCCAGAAAGTCCCAAGCCCCTGATGCAACTCCTATGCATGCTCTCCATATGCATCCCCAAATAATTGTGTCTGCATGGCCCTTTCCTCTACTGGCCCTGCTGTCTGTGAAGATTCTCCTTGAAGCTTTATCATTAAAAAAATAAACCAACATATTCTGTGCCTCCAAAAGAAGCTTTTACTTTTGCAAACTCTATTGATTTAATCCTAGAGGCTGCTGGCAGTGATCCCAGGAGCTTAATCAATACGACAACACCCAGCACAGCCGGAACATCAGGGAGCCTCGGCCAAGACCTTCTGCTTGGGTCTTCACTGACCCTGACTGAATCTCTCGCAACGATGAAGAAAGATTTACAGTAGGGCACGAGACATTTGCAACTGCTCCAGGATCCTGCTTAGGTGAGCAGAAGAAAATGTCTTCAAGCTCGAGGCACTTCAGAACTATTTGTTAATTTGCTACTATGGCTACTACTTCCCGGGGGGCGGGGGGGGGGAAGCAAGCAAGAAATCAAAGAGAACAGAGGAACACTGCAGGTTCTAGAACCTGAGTACAAACTCCCTGGTGGGAAAGCAGGAGAACAGGCAAAGGGAAGGTGGGAAAAAGAAATATGAAGATGGCAAGAATTCAAACTTGGATGAGTTAAAACAGGAATTCCTTCACCCCTCAGCAAATACTAAGTGATCAAGGAAGGAAAGAGAGGAGGGAGGAGCAAGATGGCGGAGGAGTAGGGTCTCCAAATCACCTGTCTCCACCAAACTACCTAGAAAACCTTCAAATTATCCTGAAAATCTATGAATTCGGGCTGAGATTCAAAGAGAGACCAGCTGGAATGCTACAGTGAGAAGAGTTCGCGCAGCTATCAAGGTAGGAAGACGGGGAAAAAGAAATAAAGGAACAAAGGCCTCCAAGGGGGAGGGGCCCCGCGAGGAGCCGGGCTGAGACCGGGGCGAGTGTCCCCAGGACAGGAGAGCCCCGTCCCGGAGACGCAGGAGCTGCACCGACCTTCCCGGGCGGAAAGGGGCTCGCAGGGAGGTGGAGCAGGACCCAGGAGGGCGAGGATGCCCTCGGGTTCCCGGGGACACTGACAGAGCAACTGCGCGCCCAGGAGAGTGCGCCGAGCTCCCTAAGGGCTGCAGCGCGCACGGCGGGACCCGGCGGGACCCGGAGCAGCTGAAGGGGCTCGGGGGCGGCTCCGCGGAGGGGGCTGCGGGGCCCCGGGAGCAGCTCGGAGGGGCTCGGGCAGAAGAAGAGGCTCCGTGCGGAGGGGGCTGCGCGGTTCCAGGAGCAGCTCGGAGGGGCTCGGGCGGCAGCTCCGCGGAGGGGGTTGCGCGGCCCGGGAGCGCGAATCCACCAGCGCAGGCTCCGGAGCACAGGGCGCCGGGACACAGCCCAGGATCCCGCCTCCCCCGGGACAGGCAGAGGCCGGGAGGGCCCAGGACAGCAAGGACGCTCCCGCCCCAGCTGAGCAGAGCAGCGGCCCCGCCCGGAGCCTCCAGGCCCTGCAGACGGAGTTCCTGCCGGAGCTGAATCCAGGTTTCCAGAGCGGCCCCGCCACTGGGGCTGTTCCTCCTGCGGCCTCACGGGGTAAACAACCCCCACCGAGCCCTGCACCAGGCAGGGGCACAGCAGCTCCCCCAACTGCTAACACCTGAAAATCAGCACAACAGGCCCCTCCCCCAGAAGACCAGCTAGACTGACAACTTCCAGGAGAAGCCAAGGGACTTAAAGAACACAGAATCAGAAGATACTCCCCGGTGGTTCTTTTTTTGTTTGTTTGTTTTTGTTTTTGTTTTTGTTTTTGTTTTTGTTTTGTTTTGCTTTTTGATTTGTTTCCTTCCCCCACTCCCTTTTTTTCTCCTTTCTTTTTCTTTCTCTTTTTCTTCTTTTTTTTTTTTTTTCGTTTTTTTTTCTTTTTCTTCCCTTTTTTTTTCTCTTTCTCTTTTCTTTCCTTCGTTCTCTCCTCTCTTTTTCTCTTTTTCCCAATACAACTTGCTTTTGGCCACTCTGCACTGAGCAAAATGACTAGAAGGAAAACCTCACCTCAAAAGAAAGAATCAGAAACAGTCCTCTCTCCCACAGAGTTACAAAATCTGGATTACAATTCAATGTCAGAAAGCCAATTCAGAAGCACTATTATACAGCTACTGGTGGCTCTAGAAAAAAGTATAAAGGACTCAAGAGACTTCATGACTGCAGAATTTAGAGCTAATCAGGCAGAAATTAAAAACCAATTGAATGAGATGCAATCCAAACTAGAAGTCCTAACGACGAGGGTTAACGAGGTGGAAGAACGAGTGAGTGACCTAGAAGACAAGTTGACAGCAAAGAGGGAAACTGAGGAAAAAAGAGACAAACAATTAAAAGACCATGAAGATAGATTAAGGGAAATAAACGACAGCCTGAGGAAGAAAAACCTACGTTTAATTGGGGTTCCCGAGGGCGCCGAAAGGGACAGAGGGCCAGAATATATATTTGAACAAATTCTAGCTGAAAACTTTCCTAATCTGGGAAGGGAAACAGGCATTCAGATCCAGGAAATAGAGAGATCCCCCCCTAAAATCAATAAAAACCGTTCAACACCTCGACATTTAATTGTGAAGCTTGCAAATTCCAAAGATAAGGAGAAGATCCTTAAAGCAGCAAGAGACAAGAAATCCCTGACTTTTATGGGGAGGAGTATTAGGGTAACAGCAGACCTCTCCACAGAGACCTGGCAGGCCAGAAAGGGCTGGCAGGATATATTCAGGGTCCTAAATGAGAAGAACATGCAACCAAGAATACTTTATCCAGCAAGGCTCTCATTCAAAATGGAAGGAGAGATAAAGAGCTTCCAAGACAGGCAGCAACTAAAAGAATATGTGACCTCCAAACCAGCTCTGCAAGAAATTTTAAGGGGGCCTCTTAAAATTCCCCTTTAAGAAGAAGTTCAGTGGAACAGTCCACAAAAACAAAGACTGAATAGATATCATGATGACACTAAACTCATATCTCTCAATAGTAACTCTGAATGTGAACGGGCTTAATGACCCCATCAAAAGGCGCAGGGTTTCAGACTGGATAAAAAAGCAGGACCCATCTATTTGCTGTCTACAAGAGACTCATTTTAGACAGAAGGACACCTACAGCCTGAAAATAAAAGGTTGGAGAACCATTTACCATTCGAATGGTCCTCAAAAGAAAGCAGGGGTAGCCATCCTTATATCAGATAAACTAAAATTTACCCCAAAGACTGTAGTGAGAGATGAAGAGGGACACTATATCATACTTAAAGGATCTATTCAACAAGAGGACTTAACAATCCTCAATATATATGCTCCGAATGTGGGAGCTGCCAAATATATAAATCAATTATTAACCAAAGTGAAGAAATACTTAGATAATAATACACTTATACTTGGTGACTTCAATCTAGCTCTTTCTATACTCGATAGGTCTTCTAAGCAAAACATCTCCAAAGAAACGAGAGCTTTAAATGATACACTGGACCAGATGGATTTCACAGATATCTACAGAACTTTACATCCAAACTCAACTGAATACACATTCTTCTCAAGCGCACATGGAACTTTCTCCAGAATAGACCACATATTGGGTCACAAATCGGGTCTGAACCGATACCAAAAGATTGGGATTGTCCCCTGCATATTCTCGGACCATAATGCCTTGAAATTAGAACTAAATCACAACAAGAAGTTTGGAAGGACCTCAAACACATGGAGGTTAAGGACCATCCTGCTAAAAGATAAAAGGGTCAACCAGGAAATTAAGGAAGAATTAAAAAGATTCATGGAAACTAATGAGAATGAAGATACAACCGTTCAAAATCTTTGGGATGCAGCGAAAGCTGTCCTAAGGGGGAAATACATCGCAATACAAGCATCCATTCAAAAACTGGAAAGAACTCAAATACAAAAGCTAACCTTACACATAAAGGAGCTAGAGAAAAAACAGCAAATAGATCCTACACCCAAGAGAAGAAGGGAGCTAATAAAGATTCGAGCAGAACTCAACGAAATCGAGACCAGAAGAACTGTGGAACAGATCAACAGAACCAGGAGTTGGTTCTTTGAAAGAATTAATAAGATAGATAAACCATTAGCCAGCCTTATTAAAAAGAAGAGAGAGAAGACTCAAATTAATAAAATCATGAATGAGAAAGGAGAGATCACTACCAACACCAAGGAAATACAAACGATTTTAAAAACATATTATGAACAGCTATACGCCAATAAATTAGGCAATCTAGAAGAAATGGACGCATTCCTGGAAAGCCACAAACTACCAAAACTGGAACAGGAAGAAATAGAAAACCTGAACAGGCCAATAACCAGGGAGGAAATTGAAGCAGTCATCAAAAACCTCCCAAGACACAAGAGTCCAGGGCCAGATGGCTTCCCAGGAGAATTTTATCAAACGTTTAAAGAAGAAATCATACCTATTCTCCTAAAGCTGTTTGGAAAGATAGAAAGAGATGGAGTACTTCCAAATTCGTTCTATGAAGCCAGCATCACCTTAATTCCAAAGCCAGACAAAGACCCCGCCAAAAAGGAGAATTACAGACCAATATCCCTGATGAACATGGATGCAAAAATTCTCAACAAGATACTGGCCAATAGGATCCAACAGTACATTAAGAAAATTATTCACCATGACCAAGTAGGATTTATCCCTGGGACACAAGGCTGGTTCAACACCCGTAAAACAATCAATGTGATTCATCATATCAGCAAGAGAAAAACCAAGAACCATATGATCCTCTCATTGGATGCAGAGAAAGCATTTGACAAAATACAGCATCCATTCCTGATCAAAACTCTTCAGAGTGTAGGGATAGAGGGAACATTCCTCGACATCTTAAAAGCCATCTATGAAAAGCCCACAGCAAATATCATTCTCAATGGGGAAGCACTGGGAGCCTTTCCCCTAAGATCAGGAACAAGACAGGGATGTCCACTCTCACCACTGCTATTCAACATAGTACTGGAAGTCCTAGCCTCAGCAATCAGACAACAAAAAGACATTAAAGGCATTCAAATTGGCAAAGAAGAAGTCAAACTCTCCCTCTTCGCCGATGACATGATACTCTACATAGAAAACCCAAAAGTCTCCACCCCAAGATTGCTAGAACTCATACAGCAATTCGGTAGCGTGGCAGGATACAAAATCAATGCCCAGAAGTCAGTGGCATTTCTATACACTAACAATGAGACTGAAGAAAGAGAAATTAAGGAGTCAATCCCATTTACAATTGCACCCAAAAGCATAAGATACCTAGGAATAAACCTCACCAAAGATGTAAAGGATCTATACCCTCAAAACTATAGAACACTTCTGAAAGAAATTGAGGAAGACACAAAGAGATGGAAAAATATTCCATGCTCATGGATTGGCAGAATTAATATTGTGAAAATGTCAATGTTACCCAGGGCAATATACACGTTTAATGCAATCCCTATCAAAATACCATGGACTTTCTTCAGAGAGTTAGAACAAATTATTTTAAGATTTGTGTGGAATCAGAAAAGACCCCGAATAGCCAGGGGAATTTTAAAAAAGAAAACCATATCTGGGGGCATCACAATGCCAGATTTCAGGTTGTACTACAAAGCTGTGGTCATCAAGACAGTGTGGTACTGGCACAAAAACAGACACATAGATCAGTGGAACAGAATAGAGAATCCAGAAGTGGACCCTGAACTTTATGGGCAACTAATATTCGATAAAGGAGGAAAGACTATCCATTGGAAGAAAGACAGTCTCTTCAATAAATGGTGCTGGGAAAATTGGACATCCACATGCAGAAGAATGAAACTAGACCACTCTCTTTCACCATACACAAAGATAAACTCAAAATGGATGAAAGATCTAAATGTGAGACAAGATTCCATCAAAATCCTAGAGAAGAACACAGGCAACACCCTTTTTGAACTCGGCCATAGTAACTTCTTGCAAGATACATCCACGAAGGCAAAAGAAACAAAAGCAAAAATGAACTATTGGGACTTCATCAAGATAAGAAGCTTTTGCACAGCAAAGGATACAGTCAACAAAACTCAAAGACAACCTACAGAATGGGAGAAGATATTTGCAAATGACATATCAGATAAAGGGCTAGTTTCCAAGATCTATAAAGAACTTATTAAACTCAACACCAAAGAAACAAACAATCCAATCATGAAATGGGCAAAAGACATGAACAGAAATCTCACAGAAGAAGACATAGACATGGCCAACATGCACATGAGAAAATGCTCTGCATCACTTGCCATCAGGGAAATACAAATCAAAACCACAATGAGATACCACCTCACACCAGTGAGAATGGGGAAAATTAACAAGGCAGGAAACAACAAATGTTGGAGAGGATGTGGAAAAAAGGGAACCCTCTTACACTGTTGGTGGGAATGTGAACTGGTGCAGCCACTGTGGAAAACTGTGTGGAGGTTCCTCAAACAGTTAAAAATATACCTGCCCTACGACCCAGCAATTGCACTGTTGGGGATTTACCCCAAAGATACAAATGCAATGAAACGCTGGGACACCTGCACCCCGATGTTTCTAGCAGCAATGGCCACGATAGCCAAACTGTGGAAGGAGCCTCGGTGTCCAACGAAAGATGAATGGATAAAGAAGATGTGGTTTATGTATACAATGGAATATTACTCAGCTATTAGAAATGACAAATACCCACCATTTGCTTCAACGTGGATGGAACTGGAGGGTATTATGCTGAGTGAAGTAAGTCAGTCGGAGAAGGACAAACATTATATGTTCTCATTCATTTGGGGAATATAAATAATAGTGAAAGGGAAAATAAGGGAAGGGAGAAGAAATGTGTGGGAAATATCACAAAGGGAGACAGAACATAAAGACTGCTAACTCTGGGAAACGAACTAGGGGTGGTAGAAGGGGAGGAGGGCGGGGGGTGGGAGTGAATGGGTGACGGGCACTGGGTGTTATTCTGTATGTTAGTAAATTGAACACCAATAAAAAAAAAAAAAAAAGAAAAAAAAAAAAAAAAAAAAAAGGAAAGAGAGAGGTCATAGGAAGAAGGAGGTTGACGGTGACCGAATCAGTACCCAGGACTTGAGAAACCATTCACCTGCAAGTCAAACAATTCCTTCCAATAACTTTTTCAAGATTAAAAAACTGGCAGAGGAATTAGCAGCCCCATAGGAAGAAAACAGAACTGTTTCCTAAACTATTAGCTAGTTTAAATGCACATTGGGGCACCTGGGTGGCTCAGTCTGTTGAGCGTCTGACTGTTGATTTCAGCTCAGGTCATGATCTCAGGGTTTGCGGATTGAGCCCTGAGTCAGGCACCTGTGGAGTCTGCTTAAGATTCTCTCTCCCCCTCCTTCTGCTCCCCTCCCCCTTGCCATCTAAAAAAAATAATAAAATTAAAAAAATAAATGCACATGAATATACACAATCCTCATGAGAACGCTGTACTTAGACATTAGCCCCAGTGCACAGATGATGAAGTATTCTAGCCCTGGTATTCCACATCCTGCTATAGCAACAAACATCTCCCAAATCTCAGTGGCTGAAAACACCATGGGACTATTTTCTTGCTCATATTATGTGCTCACTGCAGGTAGGATGGGGACTCTGTTCTATGCTGCCCTCTCTCCAGTCCCTAGCCGGGGGTAGAGGGGAGGGGGAGTAGCTCCATCTTTGTGCATATGTGATAGTGGAGGCAGGCAAAAGGAAACACAGTAAAATATACACTGGCTCTTCAAGCTTCTGCCCGGAAGTGACACATGTCACTTGTCCTCACATTCCATTGGCCAAAGCAAGTGGTGCCTAATCTCAAGGACTCGGAAGAAAGAACACTCTACTCTGCCCAGAGAAGAACCAGAAACATTAGCTGAGCGAGGTGAAGTTTCTCCACTCAGGAAGATGAAATGACTTGTCCAAAGTCAGGCAGCATCAAAGGTGGCAGATGTGGGATCAGAAGTCAGGACCACAGGGCCCCATGTTCTTTAGATGCTACGGCTTTGCACATGATAGAAGCTGAGAATAAAATTTAGATAATACTGAGGAGAAATATTGGTGGAGGCAAGAAGGAGCAAGAAAAAATAATACATCAGCTGAGGGGGAGATAAAAGGAGCTAGAATGTTGACACCAGAGTGTAAGTAGAGAGGTCTCATCTTTAGAAATCCCAACGCATCACAAACATCAGGAAAGGGGTGGGGGAATTTCACACTACTTTCAGGGAGGTCAACAATAACAGAGAATGGAGAAGATATTTATGTGAAGACATCCAGGAAAGTGAGGGCACAACCAGGAAGGGAATGTGAATGCTTCTTGCTCCTTCTCTGAAAGCTGCCATCTTGGCTCAGGTTGAAGTTCTAACAAATACTGGTTGGTATTACAGCAGGCCCAGGAAGCCAAGGCCAGGGCTTGCCAGGACTCCTATCAGCTGCACTGTACCTCCCTGGACATGTTCCTGCACGGTTCTGGGAAATCTGGACCAGAGTTGGATGGTATTCCAGAACGGATGATGCTGGCTTGGCCTTGCTGACTACTCCTCTCCCACCCCAACCCCAGGGCTGAAGTAGGATGGATTCTGGCTCTGTTGAACACCCAGCCAGGACATGGGAATTCCACATAGATGGTAAGCCAGTTTAGCTTTAGAGCAAAGTTTCTGGAAAGCACTTACCGTTGTTGCCAATGCACCATGGCCATTTTAGTTATGAGTACCCATTATGTGCTACCCAAGTGCTGTCTGCACATTAATTCACCAAGCCTTTACCACCTAGCCATCCAAAAATCCTACTGGTCAACCTTCAGATTGTATCCAGAATTGGTGGTTGCCACAAACTGGAAGGAGAGGAAGTGGGAAGTGACTACTACCGGGTATAATGTTTCTTTTTGGGGGATGAAGTGTGGGTTTAGATAGAGGTGATGGGGGCATAGCAATGTGAAAGTACTGAAGGACACTCAATTGTACATCTCAAAATGGTTAATTTTATGTTACACATGTTTCACCACATTTTTAAAAATTTTGCCAGAATACAAACACTCTTCATTAGGTCCATAGCCAATGCTCTGGTCCCATCCCCACTTTCCTGGACCAGTATTGTTACTTCCTCACAAGTCCCTCACTCCCTACAGTGGTCAGAGGAGCCTGTGAACATGAGTCAGATCACACTCCTCCTCTGCACAGAACCCTCCACAGCCCCCACCTCACTCACAGCAAAAGCCAAAGTCATCCCCACAGAATACAAGGCCCTGCTCAACTGCCCTGTCATCTCTCTGACCTCTCTTCCTCCCATTTTCTGCCTTGCTCCTTCCTTTTAGCCACACCAGCCTCCTTGATGTCCTCCAACACAACAGGCTTACCTCAGGGCCTTTGCATAGACTACTCTCTTTTCCCCTGGACACCCCCGTGGTCTCCTCCTCACAATCTTTGAGCCTTGGTTCAGATGCCACGTCCTCAGGGAGGCCTTATCCAACACAGCAATCGGCTTCCCCATCCCCTTTCCTTCCTGTTTCTCCCCACTGCCCTTATAATCTTCTACAGTGCTAGGCAATTAACTTGTTATTTTGTTTCTTGTTCATTGTAGGTCTCTCCCAATGAGTACATAGGCCCAAGAGGGCAAGGACTTTCCTCTGCTTCCTGTGTCTAGACCAGTGCCTTGCTCACTGCATATACTTGATCAATATTCATGAAATGAGTATACAGCCCAGTGAGGCAGACACTATTCTCCATCCATTTTATAAAGGAGGAGAACAGAGACTCAGTGTCAGGCATGTAGCAAATAATGGAGGACCAGCCACCAAACTCAATCTGAGTTCACAGCTCTGGTTCTCAGCCACGATGACTGTTCTTTATTACTATCCACACAGCAGGGATGAACTGAGCTTCTATTATGTGCCAGGCAGTGTTCTAAGCGTTGAGGATATGACAGAGGGCAAAGCAGGCAGAGTTCTGGGCTCACAAAGGTGACATTGTCCCTGGCTCAACTTCTTCCTGCCCTGACTCTCACTCGCCTTCACATTTGGCCCTGATGACAGCCACTCTGCTGCAAGGATCGAGATGCTCTGAGACATGGACTGGGCATGCAATCTAAGCCACTTTCCCATTGTGTTATCCAGCTTTTATGACAATTTGTCATCATATGACATCACATGACATTGTTTGACAATGACTTGTCAGCCCCACTGTCTTCACAATGGGCAGGGAGCTCTGTGGGTTCAGAGACCTCATGATGGTTTTCTTTCCATCCTGTGCTTACAGATTTATGGATGAATGAGGAGCCAAGAGCCCCTTCATCAAAGAGGCAGCCCCAGAATTTCCTCGCCAGACAAATCCTTATCTCTCTGTCCTTGGAAACCTGAGAACTAAGCCACTCCCTTGGGCTGTTTTACAGATCTTGTAGGGGCTTATCTGTCTTCCATACTTCACTCTGGAAGTAGACAGTTCTGGCTGGAATGTTGTCTGCACTCCTACAATATACATGCATCATTGTACATTGTGATAAGGGCCATAAGGAAAGATGGAAGAGACAGGGAGGGGAGACTGGGTCAGGAAAGGCTTACTGAAGATGCACCATTTCATGCAAAACCTAAAGGATTTATAAGGATTTGCCAAGCAGATTTATTAGCAATAGCCAAAACGAGAATAAACCCAAATGTCCATTGACAGGTAACTGAATAAGCCAACTGTGGGATTTCCATACCACTGAATGCTAATCAGCAGTAAAAATGAATGAAGACATACAGCACACTCATTCAACACATTTATTGACCACCTATTATGTTCAGGCATTGTTCTAGAGGAAATGAGGGAAGAGCCATGAGATTACCTGGGGAAGGAGGATGCAGGCAGAGGGAAAAGCCAGTGCAGAGACCCTGAGATAAGACTGTGCCTGGTGTGTTTGAGTCAGAGAAAAGAGGCCAGTGTAGCAGGGGCTGGGTGAGTGAGCAGAGATTTTGGAGAGAGGAGCTCAGAGATTCTTCATGGGTTTCCCCAAGGCAGAGAAAATCAGCAAGGGAAAAGGAGAGTGGTGACTTCTAGAGCTCAGGAATAAGGGAGAGATGGTGTACCTGGATGGCTCAGTTGGCTAAGCACCCAACTCTTGATTTTGGCCCAGGTCATGATCTCAGGGTCATGAAATTGAGCCCCAAGTTAGGTTCTGCACTGGGCTCTGCTCTGAGCATGGAGCCTGCATAAGATTCTCTCTCCCTCTCCCCTCACTCACTCTCTTGAGCTTGCTCTCTCTCTAAAATGAAAAAAAGAGGAAAGAAAGAAAGAAAGAAAGAAAGAAAGAAAGAAAGAAAGAAAGAAAGAAAGAAAGGAAGGAAGGAAGGAAGGAAGGAGGGAGGGAGGGAGGGAGGGAGGGAGGGAAGGGAGGGAGGGGAGGGGAGGGGAGGGGAGGGGAGGGGAGGGGAGGGGAGGGGAGGGGAGAAGGAAGGAGAGGAGAGGAGATGGGAAGAGAGGGAGGAAGGAGAGAGAGAGGCCTGAGTTTAGAGTCTCTGCAACCCTCACTCCCCATGTCTTATCAGATAAAAGATCCTGGATTAGGACCACCTAAATGTCCCAGTGGCCTGACATGCTTTGCCGAAAGATAGGAGCAAAGGAGAGAAAGAAAAGCCAGCTTTGTAAGAAAAGGAGGATATAAACAAAGGAACACAGAAAAACTGCTGATACATAATACAGCATAATATATACTAGATTAGGCCTTGGCAAATTATGGCCCATGGCATGTTTTTTAAATAAAGTTTTATTGGAAAACAGCCACATCTGTTCATTTACTTATTGTCCATAGCTGCCTTCACTACAACAGCAGAGCTGAGTGACCCCGATAGAGACCTGTGCATGCAAAGCTTCAGATCTTTTACTATCTAGCCCTTTGCAGAAAAAGTTTGCTGGCCCCTGTACCATAACAAAAATACAGAATTACATATTAATACATTAAGTCCTCATAGCATATATTAACATACAACTATATAGCATAAAATAATAAAATCACTAATACAACATCTATATTGAGTACTTATTCTATATAGAGCAGTGGACTACTAAGCTTTTTGTCTGTGCTAGTGCATTAAATCTGTTCAACAGCTCACTGAATTAGGACATTATCATTGTTCTTATTGATTAAGAGCACAGACCCTGGAGCCAAACAGCCTGGGTTCAAATCCCACCTCTGTTGCTCATGGAGTGTGAGACCCCAGAAGAGTTACTAAATGTCTCTCCATCCCGTTTTTCCCTTTGTCACCTGGGATGATGATAATGCCACCTACCCCTCAAGGCATTGAAAAGACAAACTCATTTGATGAGAATGAGGTGCTTGGTATATTGTCCAGAACTTTCAAACAGAGGCACAGGGAGGTGAAGTTACTTGCCTGTCGGTCAAGCCCAAGTGGTCGAGCTGGGATTTGAACCTGTGCAGCCATCACTGCCAGATGCGGCAGAAGCGGGAAGGTGATGAAAACCAGGAACCATGAGCTCATGAAAGCAGAGCCAGCACACCACCCTAGGGGACATGGGTCTGTCCGCCACTCTCCTCAGTGTGGAGTGGGGTGGTTGGAAGGTTGGGATATAGCTGGTTGGCTGCCAGAAGCAATGAGGGGCTGCTCTTCCGGTCTCCACGGAAGGGAGGACAGGCCAGTTAAACTTAAATGGAAGAAGGCAGGCCAGTGACGGCCCTATCATCACAAGAGTTCAAAGAAGTAGGCAAGGCTGGGAGGGGACAGGCCATTGTTATAGCTGCTGGGCTGACCCTGGAAGGGGCTGGATATCAGGAGCCACTGCTAACACAGCTGGACTAGATTGGGGTAGGGTGGGCAGGAGCCATTGTTAGCACATCCAAACTACAATTTCATTTATGCACCTACTTCTGGCTGCCAAGACAGGCTCCAAAGAGAGGGAGGGAAGGAAGTAACTAGGGGAGTTGCTTCCTGCCCATGGGACTTCAGTCCCCCTCCCTGAGCTCAGCCTGAGGGGCCTCTCTCCCAGGCTTAACCTCCCACAAGACAGTCACTTGCTTCAGACAGAAAGCCTCTCTCACTGCCCCCATTCAGGCGACTTCCATTCACCCCAGCCTCAGGTTAAGTGGAGGGCCTTGCCAAGGGTGAAGACTACCTGCTAAGACTCCAGCTACCAGGTCTCTAAGCAGACGGCCCCACACTCAAGCTTGGCATAGAACTGAACTCCTTTCAAAGATTAAAAGGTTTCCATTCAAAGTGAGAAAAGAGTGACGGAGAGAAAAGAAAATGAGATAGGAGGGCACATAGCACCCAGTAATCACCACCACCACCAATAACAATAATAATAAGGCAGCATGGGATCCCTGGGTGGCGCAGCGGTTTGGCGCCTGCCTTTGGCCCGGGGCGTGATCCTGGAGACCCGGGATCGAATCCCACATCGGGCTCCCGGTGCATGGAGCCTGCTTCTCCCTCTGCCTGTGTCTCTGCCTCTCTGTCTCTCTCTGTGTGACTATCATGAATAAATAAATAAAATCTTTAAAAAAAATAATAATAATAAGGCAGCAAAGTAAGACTTTTGACACCCAAGAACCTGATTTCTCCTTGTGAAAAAGACCACATGATGGGATCCCTGGGTGGCGCAGTGGTTTAGCGCCTGCCTTTGGCCTAGGGCGCGATCCTGGAGACCCAGGATCGAATCCCACGTCGGGCTCCCGGTGCATGGAGCCTGCTTCTCCCTCTGCCTGTGTCTCTGCCTCTCTCTCTCACTGTGTGCCTATCATAAATAAATAATAAAAAAAATAAAAAAAAAAAAAAGAAAAAGACCACATGATGTGTCCACTAAACCTCGTCCACCTCGATGCATACATGGACTAAGTGTCCCAGTCTCCCCTGCAGTTAAGTAGGCCACAGGTGCTGGGTGTCTTCCCTCCTCTTCTTGCTATGCCTAGGGAGACTGACCTGCCTACACAGCCTCATTGAACTCCCTACCCTCTGGCTTCCAGTTGGGCTTGGACAATGGGGAGCTATGGCAGGAGACAGGGGGAGAGCATGAAGTTGGGGTGTTTATTCTGCCAATTTTCTATGGTTGCAGCTTGAGTCAGCCAGCTTTTGAGATCTTTCTCTTTCCTGTTTCTCTTCTTCCTGTCCTGTCTGCTTTGGCTAACTACCCACATCTCTCTTTTTTAAATTAATTAATTAATTTGAAGTGGGGAGATGGGTAGAGCGAGAGAAAAATCTCAAGCTGAGATTCTCAGATACTGCTGAGTGCAGTATCACTAGGCAGAGAGATTTCCTGACCCTGAAATCATGACCTGAGCTGAAACAAAGAGTGGGATGCTTAACTCACTGCACCACCCAGGCACCCCTGCCCACATCTCTTAATTCCATTCTTAAAGGGTGTCTTGTGTTTCCTAATAAGACCTTCACTGATACACAACAGGATGAAATTCTAGCCAACAGAAAGCTGGTGAAAGGAGGAAATAAGGTTCACTACTTCTGTTGTAGCAGCTAATATACACGGATCCACCTTTTAAAGAGATCACTCCCAGAGGCTCCACGAGGTTGGTTCCGCCCCCAATACCAGGACAGGTCATGTGATCCAAGCCGAAGCCAATCAGAGCATCCCTTTCCCATGTCCCAGTTCCCTGAAGAGATTGGTCAGGCATGAGCACGTGACGCCAGCAGAGCCAATCAAAAGCAGTAAGTCATTTGCAGAGAACGCTGGGAAAGTGGGAGTGAAAGAATATTTCGGGAGGAACCCACTGTTGCAACTGCAGCCGTGTCCTGGCCGTAGGGAGAATGGAGCCAGCTTCGGAAAGCACAGCCCGGAAACCAAAGCCTAATGATGTCATCTGATTCCTGGATCCAGACGAGCTGGAAGCTGGTCACTCCCTGGACTCTTCCATCCATGAGCTATTAACTCCTCTCTTGTTTAAGCCTCTTTGAGTTTTCTGCCCCTGGCAACCGAAGGGCACTAATGGACTCACGTAGTAAATGTGATGAGTCCTCACTGTGTGTCAAGTCTAAACTTTGGAGGCAGGTATTTTATTTCAATTCTCCCTTTACAGTCAAGGAAACTGAGGTTTTGTCAATTACTCAGGTGCAGCCAGGGTAAAATGGTCTGCACGTGTGTGTTTGGGGAGCTGGTGTGTGACCTTGCATTAATGGGAAGGAGCCCGAAGGTCAAGGAACTGGATTCCAGTTCCCAAACCAGCATCTTCTGTGTGATCTCAAGAGCACAAATTAACTTCCCCTCATTCTGTAAAACTGAGGTTAAAATCCTTGTCTCTCTCCCCCACGCATCTCCTAGGGTGGGTTGGGGGTGACAAATGAAGCAATAACTGAATGGTGTTTTGAAGGAAAAACTATCAACTCGTTTTTGTCACTGTTATTAATAAATGGCCACTGTTGAATTGCTTCCAGAAAACCCTGGGGGCCAGGGGCTGTCCAGCTACTCTCTTGGCTAGAATTCCAAAGACCATCTGTGGCAAATACGTCCTCCAGAGCACATACCCTTGGCATGAACACAAACTGCTTTCCTCACCCAGAAAACTCAACCAAAAAAGGAACAGAGATGGGGGGGGGAGGGAATCAAGCCAGCTCAAAACACCTTTCAGTCTGATCACTGATTTCTGTCTCCATAACCACCATCCCAGTCCAAGGCACCATGGTGCCTTCCTTGAAGGACTACAGCCATTTCCTCACTGGTCTCCTGGCTTTTCATTCTAGCCGGAGGCCCAATCCATTCTCCACACAGCAGCCAGTGCGGCCGTTCACAGACACAATTTCATCGTATTGCTGCTTAAGTGGCCAAATGGTGCTTTTACAATAGATAACCACATTCCTAAACTAAACATCTGCCAGAGGACCTTTCACATGCTGCTTCCTCTGGTCAGAACATCTTTCCCAAAAGCAGAGTTGCCCTAAGGACTCAGTTTATTATACTCCCCCCTTCCCGCCTCCCTGCTCTGAGGGCATGGTTTTAGTGCTCCTCTCAGAGCAAGCTGGAGTGGTCCCTCCTCAAAGGGCTTATAGCATTTGTGATTGTAAACTAAGTAGTCACAACTATTTATCTGTCATCCTTGCCAGACTGTCCGCTTCATGAAAGCACTGTCCACATCTGTTGTGTTTATTGCTGTAATCCAGTGCCTAGTACATAATCAGCACTCAAAAAGTATTTGTGGCTTGATTGGCTGAGTATAAAAGCAGATCAGACCAGAGGAAGTAGGAGTTAAATCAGTCAGAGAGGCTGTCTCCTAGATCATGAGGCAAGTCACTGGACTTTGTGGTAAATGGTGCTGGGACAACTCTTATGGAACTTGGACCTCTACCACATACTATATACAAAAATCAATTCCAAGTTGATTGAAGACAGACAATGAGAAAAACTATAAAACCTTTAGAAATCATATACAATATCTCCATGACCTCAGGATAGGGACGGTTTTCTTATTTAACATACAAACCCCACAAACTACAGAGGAAAAGATTTCTAAACTCAACCACATTAAAATTAAGAACTGCCGATGTCAAAAGCCGTCAAAAAAGGATCAAAAGGCAAGCCAAGAGAAGATACTGCACAGCATATAATGATGAACGACCTATTTTCAGCATAGACTGGGGTCATCTACAGATCAGCATGAAAAAAAGTGAACCCAATAAAAAAGTGGACATGGCATGTAGAATGCTTCATGAAAGAAGGAACTTGAATACCCAATAAATATAGTAAAATGTGTTCAGCTGTTTTGTGATTGGGGAGCACACACAAACCACAACCGGAAATCTTGCATCTACTAGAAGGGCTGCAGTTAAAAGTTGACATTTGCAAGTGTTGGTGAGGGTGTGGAGCAACTTGAACATTCAGTCCCTGTTGACACGAGGGTAAATGAGCACAAGCACTTTGCAGCACAGTTTCTCATATTTAGTCAAACTGAAACTGCACTAATTTTAATATCCTGCAATTTTGCACCGAGGCCTCTATCCTCAAGAGACTCTGGCATGCATGCGGCAAAAGCCATAAATGACAAGCGATGTTGTTCATGATGGCGCCCAAAAGGAAAACAAACTCACATGTTCGTCATCAGTGAACAAATATGACCACAAAGGAGCCACAGAAACCGCAATAAGGATGAAACTTACAAATATAATTGCAGGCCAATGAAGCAAAACACAAAACCATTCATATCGCCCAAGTTTATTTATACAAAGTTCAAAACCACAAAACATTTAACTCCATTGCTTAGGGATGCACACCTAGGTGGTAAAACCACAAAGAAAAGCAATCTAATGACTCTATACCATCCAGTCCTCATGGGTGCTCTGTGATGCAGAATGGGCCTATGGGGGAATCTGAGGGGTTGGTGGCTCTGGCCCGTGACCTGCGCAAAATGGATGTTCGCTTCATGATTGGTCTTTAAAATGTCCGTCTATGTTCCTACATTCTTCTCTAGGTTTTGTCTCTCTCTCTCTCTCTCTCTCTCTCTCTCAGGTGTGCACATGCACGCACGCATACACACACACACTCAGCCAAAGACTGACGAGACACAATAAGACACGTATACCTAGAGATGGTTTATGAAGAGAAAGGGAAAGAGGACAAACACCCAGAGAGAAAATGAAAAGATAAGAGGGACACAGGAAATGAAAAAAGATGAAGACGGGGCAAGAAAGCAAGAGTCAGGAAATGAGAAATGGAGAGACAGAGGGAGGAAAGGTTGTCAAGGGCAATGAGGAGGGAAAGAGATACAAGACACCATATTCTGCCTCTTGTTTCTTTCTTTGCTTTCTCTGGATTTGCCATTCCTCACCCTCCCTGCTTGCTTCCTCCATGTCTCTCTCCGCCTCCCCCTCCCCCAGCACCAGCTTCCCTGGCCTCCCTGCACTTCAGTCTCTGCTTCTCAGATCCCTTCCCCATCCTACTCACCTGTCCAGTCTTTCTGTTTTCCTTTTCCCTCATCTTTCTCCTTCCTTTCCTTCCTCCACCTCCCCTACACACACACACACACACACACACACACACACACACACACACATGCCCTTTGAACATACATTTGTCAAGTAGTTGCTTGGTGCCAGACACAGTGCTAAAGACAGAGGGAGGCCACAGCTGGGGGGATGCAGAATGGTGGTTTTCAGGCAGGGACCCGTGGGCTGCCTGTGACTCTCTCCCCCTCATTAACTTCACTATCAAATGCTCCTGGCGTCACAAGTTGTAGGTCTTCTTTATGAAATATTTAACTAGCAGAAACCCAGCTGGGATGAAACCTCTCATTTGTGGCGGCCCCAGGAGAGCAGAACATGGGCCTGCTGCTGGCATTCACCTGGGCTGAGGGAAGGCCCAGGGTGCCCAAGGGGACCATGAGTGTGAGCCACAACCCCCAGGGCCAAGATGACTCTGACATGTGCTCACAGTTTCCTTTGGATGCCAGGGGGAGGGAAGTAGAAAAACCCCAAAACCAGAATAGGTCAATCCAAGAAACAGACCAGAGGAACAATACTGGAGGGGGAGGAGTGACAGGAGGGAGGCAGAGGAGCAGGGAGTAGCCTGATAAGGACTGGAGTTTCCTTTTGGGGTGATGAAAATGTCTTGGAACAAGACAGAGGTGATGGTCACACAACTCTGCAAATGTGCTAAATACCACTGAACTGTGCACTTCAAAATGGTTAGTGGTTAATTTTTATGTTAGGTGAATTTTAACTCAATTTTTAAAAACCATTTAAAAAAAAAAAGAGCTTCATTTCCTTCACTCCAACTATTAACTTCTAAGGCTGCTGACCTCAATTTTAAGAAGTTAACATATTTATGTAGGGAGTCCTCACCATCTGCATCCCAGGCCCCCTGCTCAGCACTTTGAACCATCCCCTAGTTTGCTCCCCCACAGCCCTGGGAGGGAGATGCTAGCACATCCTGGAACCTGGGGCTCAGAGAAGGTAAGTGGCTTGTCCTAGGTCACACAGTTCCAACTCCAATCTACCTGCCTTCTAAGAGTTCTTAACCACCTGATGGACTCTCTGTCAAACCTAGCTAAACTTTAGAATCACCCAGGAATATTTTAAGATCCTCATGTCCAGGGCAGCCCTGGACCAATCTCACCAGCTTTTGTGGGGGTGGGGCTCAGGGCATCAGCATTTGTAAAACTTTTAGGTGATTCCAACTCTAGCCAACCTGAGGATCTTCTTGAGCTGCAGACTGGGACTGAGAAAATATGAGGTGGGGGAGACAAGATTTTGTATATCTTACAAACTCCCAGGAGAAGCTGCTGTGGCAGATTCTAAACAGCATGTGCTATAGAACTTCCCACAGCAATGAAATGTTCTAGATCTGCGTCATCCAGTACAGTGGCCACTAGCCACATCTGGCAATCTAGCATCTGAAATGTGGCTCTTACAACTGAGGGTCTGACTCTTTCATTTTATTTAATTTATTTTTTTAAAGATTTTATTTATTTATTCATGAGAGACATGTGGAGAGAGAGAGAATGAGGTAGAGACACAGGCAGAGGGAGAAGCAGACTCCATGCAGGGAGCCCAATGTGGGACTTGATCCTGGGTCTCCAGGATCACACCCCGGGCTGAAGGCAGCGCTTAACCACTGAGCCACCCGGGCTGCCCATTTTATTTAATTTAAATTGATTTTAAGTCAAAAGAGTCACACATGGCTAGTGGCTACCATACTGGGCAGCACGGTCTATACAATCTCCAAGGAAAGAAAGAATTGAGACCTCAAGCAGGTTAGAAAAAAAAATGGTGCCTTAGAACCTTAATAAACAACCTAGGGACAAAAATAACCTGGAGCATCCCCTTGTCTGTGTCTTTAAAAATGAGAAACACTTCCAAGGAAAGAAGAAATGAGGGAGTCCCTTGGGTCTTCTCCATCCTTCCTTCCCCAGCACTACCCATCAACTCGGGACTCCTCACCTGTCCTCCCTTGGGTCTCTCCAGCCAACCCCTTTCACTCCCTAGACAGAGCCACCTATGAAACAGACCTCCAGCCTCATCCCACCTGCTCCTCACCTTCCCTGCTCCCCAGAATCATGCCCACCCACCTCTTGGTGTTCTGGCTTGGCTCACCATCAACACTCTTTGCCCTCACCATCCTGCTGTATCTCCTATCCCTGCTTTATTTTTGCACCATAGCACTTACTATACTTAAACAGTGTTCGTTATCTGGTCCCTTGTCTTTCCAGCTAGAATGCCAGCCACATCGGGGCAGCCGTCTGTGTCTGTTTATGTCTATCTGTGTCCCAGTGCCCATACCAAGGAGGAAATGAAGAGCTTCCACCACTTGCTAAGCATTTACTCTGTGCCAAGCACGATTTTTGACATTCACCATCGATTTCAACCACCCAACCTGCCTGGGACTTAAATACTATTCTACCCACAGACATTGTACAGATGAAGAAACCAAGGCTCTCTGAAGTTAGGTACCATCCCAGAAGCCACAACCCTGGCAGAGGAAACCCAGTCCTGGGGGACCTCAAACTCTATCCCTTAACCACTCCCTGGTGCCAGCTCTTGCCCATGGGCACTCCAGCTTCTCTGAAGCATGAAATGTCTTCCCAGACACAACCCGAGCTTTTGCCCCTCTGGGCCTTTGTCCCCTACTATGCTGACACTCGTCTGGGGAGGCTTCCCCACCTGCTAGATGTATGACCTTGGCAAATGACTTTAGCTCTCTGAGCCTCAGTAAGCTCATCTGTAAAACAGGGCAAAAGCAACCCCACTGAGCTCTTGGGACCAGTATAAAGATGAAGTCAGCCAAAGTAGTCCTCACCTAGCCTAAGAGTCATAAGCTCTCCAGAAAGGAGCTACTAACCACTGTCCAAAAGGCACATAGTTTCCCAGAATATTGCACTTCTTTACTGGGGTTCCAGTGAAATCTGAGACATGAAGGAGCACAGTGGGGAAGAAAGGGCCCACCCATCGTGAATGTGGAAAAATGGTCCAGTGCTTCTCATCAAGTTTTGGGGGGATGACAGATCCTTTTTGGTCAGTTAGAAGAGCTGTGGCTGGCATTAAGGCTTGGAGAGTGTGCTCTAAATCACATGGTGGCTACTGCACCCTGAAATAATTCAGCCCCAACAGAGGTACACAAAAACACATACTATCATGTTGACACAGGGGGACGCTAACGCCTGGCCCCCAGAACAATAGTGCAGCCAAACTTATTCAGTACCCACCATGTGCCAAGCACTGTTCTGGGTGCTGCTTGAACCTTAGGACAACCCACCAGGTGGACACTAATGTTACACGCATTTCACAGGTGAGGAAGTAGATGCCCAGGAGGTTAAGCAACTCACTCAGGATGATGTGATTGGAAAGAAGTGCCGAGGTTCGAATCCCAGTAGATTGGTTCTACAGCCCTGCCTCTTAACCACTACACTGGGCTGACTCAGACTCCACACAGAGCCACAGAACGCCTGGAGCATGCCCCCAGAAGATATCTGTGCAGAATATCTCTAGAGAAGACAGAGCAAAGAACGTGACCAGGAGCATCATGAAGGAAATGCAGACAGCCCACACAGACCTAGAAAACACTCTGCGTCTTAGGTTCCTGAAGATACATGTTGTACCACAAGGGAATGACACTTTTCACTATCTGCCTGGTGGAGATGTACAATCAAGGGCGAGTCAGTTGGGCCATGTAACCAGGGAAGGGAGAACTCTGAGTTTGAAAGGACACAGACTTATTGCTCCTTGCAATCTGACCCCAAAGCCTGACATATGACCCAACAATGCCATTTCTGGGACTCTGTCATAAGGAAACAGTCATATCCTGTCACCTTCCTGCTCTCATCTGCCCCCACTTGCCTGGCACATTGTAGGTGCTCAACAAACATTCATAAATGAATGAATTCACCAGGAATGAATGAATACACTCCTCTACCCACTGCCATCTCTAAGCTAAGACAGCCCCAGGGTCTGTCTCCTGCTCATGCCCAAGGCCAGCCTTGGGTGTGAGGACTAAGGGAATAGAGAATCACGGTCTACACCAGCAGCACCCACCACACCAGGAGCCCAGAGAAGTGAGACACGATTTAAAAACTGGGCAACAGAAGGAGAAGGAAGGAGAAGGAAAGGCCGCAGCAGCTTTCATTCCAACATTTTCCAACTCCGGCTGAGATTTCCTTCTATATACTCATCTATATTTACATCAACGAATCTGTCGGTAGCAAGCCTGTTGCTGATCGTGTGGGATCTAAAGTTCACAGTAAGCTGGCTTAGACACCCAGTTAGGAAGAGAAACTGTAAATTCAATTTAAGTCACCCAAAAACCCGAAATCCACCCACTCCCCTCCAGGAAATCTGTGACATCTTTTACATCAGGATCTCTCAATCTCAGCTCTACTGACACCTTGGGCTGGGTGATTCTTTACTGGGGGGTGTCCTGTGCATTTTAGGACACTCAGCAGCATCCCAGGCTTCTGCCCACTACATGCCAGTAACACCTTGCCCTCCATGGTCACGACAACCAGAAATGTCTCCAGACATTGCCAAAAGTCCCCTGGGGGGCAAAACCACCCCCAGTCCAAACGCACTGCTTTACATGAAGCCCAGGAAAAATTCTAAACCAAACAGTGGTTCTCTCCCTGTCCCTCTCTGTCAATTTCCTGAACATTGAGTCACCTGGTCTCAAAAGCTATTTTAGAGATTCAAAGAAAGTGCAGGCAATAGTTTCCAGACTTGAGCACTTTATCTAGACCAAAATTTGATTCTGAAAATAATCAGAGCCTTGGACAAAGATGCACAAAGATGTTCACTGCACTGTTGTTTATAAGCAAAACAAACAACTGGAAATGGTTACTTGAAGTAGGATACATCCGCAAAACAGAGTACTGTCAGATATTAACAGCAGTCTTTTCTGGGGTTGCTGCCAACCCATACAGCACCACTGTGTGAATTTAAATAAGACACCCCTTTTTCAAGTTGTTAGGTCCATCTGTCAAAAAGTTGTCATAATATCTTCATTTTTGTAGAACAAGATACTAAGCTTTCATCAGCTGGGAAATTGAAATAATAAATGTACAGCTTCATGATGCCTATGAGATATGATACCCTTGTGCAATGTACAGCCTGTGCAATGGTACATAGGAGCTCTGATGCTTTCCAAGGATGTCTAGTGGCATGGAAATGTGTTCACAAAGGCTTATATTCATAAAACGTACAGAATGAAATACATTAAAATGTCTCCAGAGATTCCCTCTGGATAGGAGAGTATACATATATTTTACATCCTTCTTTGTACTTTAGGTATTCAATAAATGATAGGCCTCTTGGAGGATGCAAGTCTTGCACTGAGACCTAAATAAAGCGGAGTCAGCCACAGGGAGACAGGTGGAGGGAACAGCCAGCACAAACGCCTTCGCCTTCAGATGCAAATGAGCTGGGTGTGGACAAAAATGGCCAGTGGAGCTAAGACAGAGCGGAAGAGGCAGAGAATAGAAGAGATGGGACGCCTGAGTGGCTCAGTGGTTAAGCGTCTGCCTTCCACCCAGGACGTGATTCTGGAGTCCCAGGATAGAGTCCCACATTGGACTCCCTGCATGGAGCCTGCTTCTCCCTCTGCCTATGTCTCTGCCTCTCTCTCTGTGTGTGTCTCTCATGTATAAATAAATAAAATATTAAAAGAGAGAGAGAGAGATGAGACCAAAGAGAAAACCAGGACCAGATCTTGTGGGGCCTTATAGGACTCTGGTGCATCTGGTGATCTCTTGTCAGTGAGTAGGAATAGGGGGTGGGGGGTGCATTTATCCAACCTGCTCAGAAGAGAGCTGTTCCCCTAGCCTACCACTATTCACTGATGGAACTCCACTTCCAGTCCCAGTGTGGAAATAAACAAAACCAGGTGTTCCCAGAATATTAAATAATCTTTATCAACAACACCATTTATTTTCCTCATCATTACTCAATTAACATTTATGCACAGGAACTATGTGATATGGCACAGGAATTGTTGGGGGTGTGTGAAGAAGGTAAATCATTGTCCCTTACCCTCAAGGAGCCTTCTAATTAGAGAAAGACAAACACACAATCTCACTGATTTTCACAAAAAGCCTGCGAGATTCATTTGATACTGAGACAAGTACAACGAAGGTGGCAAGTAGAGGGACTTGGTCATTAACAACCCATTAAGAACACCAAATATCAGACATCCAACATGGACAACTACCCTGCCAGACACAGCCATATCTTCAACATCCACCCATGCAACCACCCATCTGTCGACCCATCCAGCTTTTTAGCCTTCAATGCAGTGTAGTCATCTGCCCATCTACTCATCCACTCATATATTCACCCATCAGCCATCCACCAATCTATTCATCCATCCACCTATAACCCATCCACTTACCCATCCAATCACCCAGCCATCCCACATCATTCATTTTCCTCTCTTCCTCTTTCCCTCCTTCCCTTCCTTTCCTTCATCCCATCCCTCCATCTTTCTGTCAGTCCAACCATCCACAGATCCATCCATCCATCCATCCATCCATCCATCCATCCACTCATTCCATACTAACTGCATGGGATGACTTTCCTCCCTATAAACCACAAACATCCATCCATGATCCGTAACTTAAAAGCCTGCACCGTGGTTAAGAACGGGCCAGGCTATTAAATTTTTTTCATTCTAATACCTCTTCCAAAGATAATTCAAGTCCATAAATGTTTTTGACTATTCCAATTTGTTCAAGACCCCAACTCTCCAAACAGGAATGGGAGCTGTCTGGCTGACCCAGCCCTTAGAATGAGGAGACTGAGAACCAGCTTAGCCAGGGCCTGTCAGATGGCTGGTGTTCCATAAACGCTGATGAATCTCAGCTGATTCTAGCTGAAGCTAGGTTCCCAAGTACACAGGCTAAAATTAACACCTTAAATTCATTCATTCAAAAATTATTTATTCACCACAGCAGCACTGTTCAAAATAGCCAACACATACGTGTGCATGCACGCACACAGGCACACACACACACACTCATGCAAACTGGAGACATCCCAAGCGTCCATCACCCAGGAAAATGGATAAATGGTTGTAACATCACACAATGCAATATTAAGCAGAGAAAAAGCAATGACCTACAGCTCCACTCCACAGCAGATGAATCTTAGAGATGTACAATTGGGTGGGAAAGGCAAATATGAGTTCTAGAAGCCTACAAAGTTCAGAAACCAGGAAAGCTAAATTTATGTCAAGGTGTATGTAAATATGTGACAAAGCCTTTAAGAAAGGAAGAAAGAGAGGAGGGAGGGAGAGAGGGAGACGCACACCATCCAAGAGATAATGGTTGCCTTTGAAGAGTCCGTGGGGGAGGAGCAGGAGGAAAAGTGATGTCTGAGACCACAGGTTACTGATCATGTTTAGTTCAGAGTTTCTCAAGGTCTGCTGCCAGACCAGCAGTAGCAGCACTGCCTGGGAACGTGCTAGAAATCCAAGTTCTCAGGCTCCACCCCAAATCCAGCCACCTGGGTTTAAACAGCCCTCTAGGTGATGCTGACACATGCTCAAGGGTGAGTCCCTCTGCCCTAGAGGAGGTGATGCTGACCATGGAGGGCCAGGGACCACACTTGGAGGACCGCCCTTCTAGTTTGTGACTTAGGTACCCGGTCCACCAGTGTTTCTACATTACTATTACAAGCAATAAGGAAAAACAGGTGGAAGGAGAGATAATACTGAGAGTGTGTTGTGCACCTGGAGCAGGATTAAAGCAACAGGCTGTTAATGGGAAGCCCAAGAAAACACCCCACAGATACATATTCAGCTTTGTTGGTGCTGGGCCAGTACGGTGGCCACACGAGCCTAGCCCTCACCGTTGTGGGGTCTGAAGTCCTTTTCACAGCATAATCATACATGCCACATGGTTTCTATGCACAGTATCTTCTAATCCTCCCAGAATTCCCTGGGTGTAGGGCTGCTCTGCCCATTTTATAGATAAGGAGACTGAGGCTCCACTACTAGGGCCTGGAGCCGAGATGTGCAGCGCGGGTCGCCTATCCTCAAGCCCCGTGGGCTTTACCTCCACTCTACGTCACCTCCCCTGCCCTGGCTCTTCTCCTCCACCTCCACTCTTTGGTGCTGTTGCACAGACAGGAACATTCCCATGGACACCATGACATGCCACAAACATTTCATGGGAGCAAGTGAAAGTCCGGATAGCCTCCTGCTCCTGTTATCATTAATAAAGGCCAATGAGGGAAAAGAGTGTGGGAGGTTCTAGAAGGTCAGAAACCATGTGACCCGACCCTCCCTTCTGCCAGCAGGTTCTAGGTCTGCATTAGTGCTTCCTCTGAGACACAGCTGTCAATTTATTCTTGAAATCAGACTTAGCCCTCCTATAAAATCTACTTGTATAAATATATTTTAGTAATTGGTTTAAAATTATATATACATATAATTTTACACACAGACCTAAAAGGAGAACAGTACTTAATAGCGTGAATATTATTTACTGGCAGGTGGGCGACGAAGTCAAGAGTCCCTCACAGCTCCAGGGAGGGGGCCCTTCCTCTGGAATAGTGCCCTTTGGGGGAGGGACCGCTAATTCCAAATTCCAGGTCCAACCTGAGCCCTGATCATCTTCACGGAAGATCCAAGGATGTTCCCAGTCCAAACAGAAGGTAAAAGCCATCTTTGGCCCAAGAGAGATGACAAAACTTGATCCAGACTTAACTCAGAAATTTTGCTTCAGAGCTGGGATCTCTCTTGCATTAGCTGCCTTAAATAGGAAGCTTCCAAAAGCACAATTCATTCCAGTAAAAAGTCCCAGCTTTTCAGAGGGGAAAAGCCATCTATCTTCTCTTTTCCTGCATCCTGGCACCATCTCTTACTCCCCTCCTCTCTCCCTGAGATGCTAAAACCAGGACAGTCCTAGGCAAACTGGGACATCTGGTCGTCCTATCCAGACAAGGACTAATGCCGGTGGTTTCTGAAACCCAAGTTGCAGAGCCCACTCCCTGTTCCCTCTCCTGGAATGTTCTTTGCCTCCTGTGTTCTCCTAGGAGGTAAGGGACAGTGGAGAAGTGAGAAAGACAGGCCTTGGAGGGATACATTCTAACCCCAAAGCTGAGCAGGGTTCTGCTGTTAAACCCCCATCAGTCACCTGGGGTGACCACAGCAGCTGTCCAAAGGCATGTGGTCTCCATCCTGGCCTGGACTTTTTGCCAGTTCAGAAGGAGATGGGGTGGGAGGGCAAACATGGAAGCTAACTGCACACTTTAAAACTCCCTCACCTTGTCACCCACAAAGGGAGGGATCAAGGGAGAAAAAGACAATAAATTTTATCTTAGACTGAAGGGAATAGAAAAATAGGTCAAGTGGGCATGAATTTTTCCCCCTTAAAGCTTCCAGAGAGAACAGAGAATACAGAACATCTGAGGGTTGCTTCAAAGAGTGCCACACTCAAATTAACAAATCCGAACTGGCCAGCCACAGAGGGGCCCTTTGCTCCCACTCCTATCCAGAGAAACTGATTTCTAGCCAAAGTTTCCAGAAAAGACCATTAGGGGTAAAGTATTCTCCAACATTACAGTTCATGTCTTTTAGAGCTTCTTCCTGCCAGACACTGCGCTGGGCATTTACCATGTGTGAACCCACTTAACCTCCCCAAGGGTCCTCAGAGGGAGTTGCTATCAGAAGTGGTATCCTCATCATGCAATATGAGAAAACTGAGGCTCTGATGTTCAAAATAGCCTGGCCAACCCAGAGCACAGAATATTTTCCGTCTCCTCTGTCATATTTCATGGCACCACACTGATCCTTCCCAAAGAGCTGAGTTAGCATTCTCCAAAATGTATTAACTATGGGGCTTTGGGGCTTTGATGATCTCTGAATCCACCCTCCTGGTGGTACCTTCCATTGTTGAGGGGGTGCATATGTGCGCTTGCTGCTGGGGGCCAGTGGGGAAGCAGTGGTGTACAAGCCCCAAGCACCCAACAGACATCCCCCCAAGGCCCTGAAAGAAGACTTCACTCTCAAGGGTCCCCTGCTCCCCAACTTCTCAAGCACTGTAACCTCAGGGACCTTCTTTGGTCTTAGAACCTTATGCACGCATAACCTTCCTGTCCCCCCATCCCCTCAGTGCACCTAAAACCCTTTGAAAACCTAAAATGTTGGTATAAGGGCAAAGCAGATCTATATGATGAGCAAATGGGTGACGAGAGGCATTTTCACTCACTGGACAAACATTTTTGGGGTACTTTATGCCAGGTGTGGTAGGGTTGCAGTGGGGAACAGGATGACAGGCATGACTGTCACAGCCTCAGAGCTTGACTTTTTACTGTGAATGGCAGAACCAAGTTACCCCAAGCAAGAGAGCCCTCTTCCCCACACCTTCCTCGCTCTTTCCCATCTCTCTGACTAGAACTTCATGCTACCATTTCCAGCAATGTCTACACACACCCACAATCCTTTACCTAAACCCAAGAAGCCAGACATACTTTGGAGTTTAGAATTTGGGGCTTTTAAAGGGATAACGAGGATGGGAATGTAAAATAGGCACAGCCACTTTGAAAAAATGGTTTGGCGGTCTCTTATAAAGTTAAAGGTATACTTACCGTGCACCCCAGCAATCTGACTCCTGGGTATTTATTTACCCAGAAAGAGAAATGGAATGTACTTTCCCAATGTTCCCACTAAAAACCTGTCTACCAATGTTTATAGTGGCTCAAGTCACAATCGCCCAACCTGGACACATCCCAAATGTCTTTCAGTTGGAAAATGGGTGAACAGTCTGGTCCAGCCATCCCATGGAATACTACTCAGCACTACAAAGAAATGAACTACTCATACACACAACAACATGCATGGATCTCAAATGGCTGCAGAAAAGAAGCAAGGCTCCAAAAGCTACGTACAGTATGATTCTATTTATATGCCCTCCTGGAAAAGGCAACAACATAAGGATGGAGAACAGATCAGTGCTTGCAAGGGTCTTGGGGTAGTGCTGACTCAGAAAGAATTACAGGATATCCTGGGACGATGAAACTGTTCAGTCTTTTTCTTCTTTTCAAGGTTGTACTTTTAAGTAATCTCTCCACCCAACATGAGGCTTGAATCCACAACCCCAAGATCAAGTCGCACCCTCCACTGACTAAGCCAGCCAGGTGCCCTGAAACCATCCCATATCTTTATTTTGGTGGTAACTATACGACCGCATGTGTCTGTCAAAACTCACAGTACTGTACGTAAAAAGGGTGAATTTTGCTCTCAGTAATTTATACCTCAATAAACCTGATCTCAGAGAAAAAGAAGAAAAAGGTAACAGGATGCATCTATGATATGACCTGGTTACTCCCAGTGGAACCCACAGACCAACAGCACGGACAATCCCTAAAACCCTGCTGGAAAAGCAAAACCCCAGACCCCACCTTAAACCCCCTGGGCCAGAGTCACCATTTTAACAAGACAATCCTCACATACATGAAAATTTTGGAGACACTGTAAGGCATACATAACACTCCCAGTGGGGAGCTGGAGCAGCGCCCCATATCAAGCATATCAAATATCTCTGCATCAAAACACACCAAAATGCACGCCAAGTGGAATAAATTAAGATTGTATGTAAAGACTACAAACTCAGGTCAGTTCAAGTTAGGTTTTTACCCCTATATGGTCTGATCTTTTGGTTTTTCAGAGCATTTGGGGTTTGGGGATTATAGAGGAGGGATTGTACCTTTTGGGGGGGAAAATCTCAATGGAAAAGCTATGCTAATTTTTACTTCCCAGAACTTTGCTCTTCTGGAAGTACCGGCCATGCTGGTCTAGCAGAAGTTTCACTGGGGTCATACTGTCTTGCGTTCGATAGTATTATCTTCTAGCACTTTCTATTTTTCAGGATGAGCAGAGTCTGATAACATGCTCCAACTTCTCCCAGGGATCCCTCTGTTTCCCATACAGAACATCCCTCTTTAAAAAAAAAACTGGGGAATATCAATCGGCCAATGTCCATAGGTTACCTGATGTGATGGGACTCGGCTTCTCGTTGAGACTGCCGAAAACACGAGCGAAAAGCTGGAATCCTTCGTGCAATTCAGGAGACCCAGTGTGATAGCACACAGACCTGGGCCCATGGCTCTCGCAATGGCCCAAATTCTCACATTGTGCTCAGTGGGAGATCTGCTGGCATCAGCAGGACTGGGGGAAGATGACATTCACATTGGCGTTTGGTAGCACATCAGAAGGAGTGAGTGGCATTAAGTGGGGGCTCTGGTAAGGTTGACAGATGCGCCTCATTGAGCTGACAGATTTGAGTTCCTTAGAAGCCAGCACCAGAACTCATCACGGCCATCCTGAAATCAGACTTCCGATCAACAAAAACATGGAACCAAGGTGTGTGGTCAAGACAGCCTGCTGGCCAGCATGCTCCAAGAGAAAAAAAAAAGGCAGCAATGTAAATCTGAACATCAAAGTCTTCCATTTGGGTTTTCTTGCTTAAGAAGAAAAAAGCTAAAATGAACGAGAATACCTAATTCTCACTGCCGGCTTCAAGCTTGGAGCCGCCGTGAGAGTAGGGTGCAAAAGGGTAAGGCATCGAAGTGGCAAAGTGCCCGAGGGCAAGGAGACCAGAAGGCTTCACCCTCCAGCTGCCTGCCATGCTGAAATTTGCATTTGGAAGTAGCACTCTTAGGTCCTATGAGCAGACAGCCAAGTTCACGGAACATGCGCTCACTCCTCCTCCACGAGACAGTGAAGAAGGTACATTCCATATTCAGCTGCGAACTTAGTGGATCCCGTTTCCAAATACATGCCCTGCTAGACATGCATCAAAGAATGGCAGGGGCAGCCCCATTCCTAGGTAGAGACCCAAGAGAAATGTAAAACAAACAAACAAAAAAAGTTCAACAAAAGACACATACAAGAATGTTCCTAACAATCCAATCTGCAGACTACCCAAATGGCCCTCACAAGTAATCGTGGTAGAGTCATGCCATAAAATGCCACACAGCAGCGAGAAGGAACAACCTACAACCACTTGCAGCAAACGGATGAATCTCACAGGCATAGTGTTGAGCAAAAGAAACCCAGCACAAAGGAACACAGCCTGTGACTCCATTTATAGGAAGTCCAAATGGAGGAAAATGAACCTGTGGGCTTAGAAATCTGGGTAGTAGTTAACTCGGTGGTGTGAGTGAGACGGAGGAGGTCTGAGGGAGGAGGGAAACTTCTGGGGAGCTGGTCACATCCTCTTTCTGGTCTGGTCCTGGCTGCAATGGTTGTGGTCACTTTGTGAACACATGTTAAGCTGGACTTGACTTGCATACTTTTGTATACACATATTGGACTTCGTTCTAAAAGTTCAAGATAAGTACTTAAAGAGATTTTTTTTTAACGGCAGAAGTGTTTCAATACAGAAGCCAACACCTGCCTTCGTACCTTGGCTCATCGGCACTTCCAGAGTCTATCTCTTTGCACTGGCCCTGAGTTCCTTATCTGACACCCTCCCATCCCAGTTCTCTGTATCCTCTCATCTACCCGCACCCCGAGAAAGCTCAGACCTGGATTGCCCTGCTTGGTGACAGATTGGGAAGGATGAAGAGCTTTCCCTTCCACAGTGGGGCTGTGTAACGTGTTTGCTGCCTTGGGCCAAAAAGAGAATAAAAACTGTCTGCAGAGAACAAAATGGACAGACTCATCACAAAGCAAGAAAGCCAAAGAAAACCTAAAGTACCAACGGAACGCTCCCAGTTCACCTGCATCCCTCCCCAGAGGTTCTTCCTTCTGAGGGGTCGCAGGCAATCCCCTCCCTCTCCAACAGCCCTCTGATCTGCAGGATTCAATCTGGACCGGGTGAGCTGAGGACACAACATTAGGACTCCCACCTCCTTCTTTTCCTCTTAGAAGACTCCAAATCCAGGCTCCAGAAGGCGATCTAAAGCCATTTTCAACATGGAAACCTGTCAGCCCAGTGACTCCCTCCTGGACACCCCCCTAGAGTTATCAGAGCATGCACGCGTTGACACCCTGTCACCCTCCACCGGGGGCGGAGGGTGGGGAGGCAGGCAGAGTGATCACAGAGACCCCTGAGCATTTCAGCCAGTCTGCACGAGCTTGGAACTTTGGAAGTCAAAGACCGGGCTCCTGGTTCATGCACCAATCAAAATGACATCGTGCTCAGGGATGTGCCCTTCTAGAAAGACCCCTAAGAAGCTGAACCTCCTAATTTTCACGACCCTCAAAGTAGACTGTTCACACACTCCAAAACCTCAGAGCCCTCTTAGAATTTCAGCACCCAGAAGCCAAAAGCTTGCTCAATTTTGGGTTCCCCTAAAAATGAATCCACCAACCACAGAGCTCCTCAAATAAACAACCCAAGGACCACCTGGGGGGCAGCCCTGTTGAGTATATAACAGTGGAAACCAAACACAAAGGACTGGGGGCTCATCGTTGAGCCCCAGGGGCCCATCCAGCCCCATTCGCTTGTACACAGAGGGCAGCCACTTGGAAACAAGCCAAGGAGCAGCACATTTGGGCATGGCATAGTGGCCAGTCAGCCTGGGGAGGAGGGTACGTCCCCCCACTTGGAATCTGGGTCATGCTTAGATAACTGCTAGAAAGCCCGACTAATTACCCATCCTTGCCTGCCTACATCTCAACAGATGTTAAGCCCTCCTCAAGGTTTATTTCAAGCAGGCACAGATTTAAAGAAACACAGGGGGATCTGCATTTTGATAGCATCTCAGTAGAGGAAAATGTGGTCTTCACCTTCTTCCTCTGGATCTTTGATTAAAAAAAAAAAAAAAGGCATTTACCTGCCCGGAGGTGTCCACATGGAGGCTTGATTCTCCTGGTGTCCCCTCCCGGTTCCCTAGGGTGGGAGAAGCCGAATCCAACCCAAGGCCTGACACGGTACCCTAGGAAGGACCTGCCACCTCATTTCCTCTTGCCCTGTCTTTTTTATTGAAATAGTCCAACTGGGTCTTCCAGGTCAGGGCCTCAGATGGGGCAAATGGGATGTTTTCTACACTCCAAATGATGATGAGGGCCCTGATCGGTGGTTGAAGGAAATGGGACCAGCAGACATAGGGGAGAATTGCCCCCCAACCCACCATGGCCTTCCCCAGATGGGGGTCAGTGGCCCACCCTGGGATATTAGCTCCACCAGTGCTGGTCCCTCCTGGTGAAGGCCACATGTTCTTCCACTGGCTCCTGGGCCTGGAAACCCTAAGCACCCTGCCCTAAGTGAGCAGCCTTCTCTTCGGGAGGAGGCAGGGGTGAAGAAGCCAGTGAGTGGGGTTCGGGCTCCAGCTTTGGAGGCTCCCGTGGATTCCAGAGAGGGCTACCTAAGGAAACCCAGCCGAAGCTTCGCCCCACGGCTCTCCAGCCCTGGCCAGAGAGCCCAGGCCCCGGGCCGGCTCCGTGCTCATGTGGGAAAACTCTGACCCATCCAGAACTGGCTCTGAAGCTCCCACCCAGGCCCCTGTCACGACCCCAGGGCCCAGCCCTCATCCTGAAATCGGTCCTTAGGAGGAATCCACTCCCCAGGCTCCCCCACCCCAAGCCTCCACGATAGCTCAACCCAGCTCGGGGTGGAGAGATTCTCCACACTCCTCCCCGGTGCCCCCTCTCCCAGCCCCTGGAAGACCCCCCCACCTCCCATCAACCCCCGGGTCTCTCTCCCAGCCTGGAAGAGGGGAAGCGGAGGGAGGAGGGGGAGGCGCAGCTGCCGGGGTTCGCTGCCGGGCTCGGGCAAAGGATATGGCCATTCGGTGATCTTTTTGGCGTATTTTCTCACCACGTTGTCCTCGCTGAAGAGGAATAGAGACCGGTTGACCGTGAGGCAGTTCTGTCGGACGGGTATGGGGTTGTAGAGGGCCATGGTCCGCGCTCTCTGCGCCATTGACTGCTTGTACATCCTTTGCGCCCCGGGCTGCCCGCCCTGCCGGCTGCCCCCGGCTCCTCGCCCGCCTCCGGCGCCCACGACCACCCCGGCGGCTGCCCCGGAGCCTCCTCCCCCGTAGCGGGCCGGCATCTCGTCTCCGAAGCGGGCCATTCTGCAAAGAGCAAAGGGCTCCGGGTTACGCTGCGGCGAACGATGCGGAAGACGCCGCCGCCGCCGCCGCTGCCGCTGCCGATGCTGCCGGGGCTGTGAAGACGGCGGCTGGAGCTGCGACTGCGGAGACGCTCCACGGCCCAGCCCATCGGGCGGCGGCGGCTCGGCGCCTCGGGTCGGGGGCTCACAAGGCGGCTGCCCGGCCCCAGCCGGGGATAGCGGCTCGGGACATCTTCCTGGCTGACCCCGGAGAAGGAGGGGCGGAGGAGGGTGCGGGGGCGGGGCGCGGGGGCCGGGGAGGGGGAGGGGAGAGGGAAGCGAGGCAAAAAATAACCGAGGAAGGAATCCAGGCAATCCCCAGTCCACCCACTCCGGAAAAAAAAAAAAAAAAAAAAAAAAAAGACAGTTAAAAAAAAAAAAAAAAACAACGCACACCCCCTTTAAGACGCGAACGGTTTGCAAAGGACGCCCCCCCGGGACGCAGTGGAAGCTTCAAATTCCTCCGAGGTCCGGGTCAGGCTGGCATCTTGCAAAAGGAGTGCGCTCGGCCCATTAGAATAAAATTTTTATTGAAAAAATAAAAATTAGAAAACCAGGTCTTTGCGGGGGGGGAGGGGAGGGCAGCCCCAAAAAATTAAAAAAAAATCCCCCTTTCTCTTTTGCTTGAGTTCCTAGACCTTAAAAATGCTGAAAGATCTGTAGCCAAAAAAAAAAAAAAAAGAAAAGAAAAGAAAGAAATGAAATGAAAAGAAAGAATATTAACGGGCAAGGAAAGAAGGGGAGGGGAGGGAAACGCTCCGGAGGGCTCTTAAGGAGTCTTGAAGCCGCAGGGTCCGGGTGATTTTTTTTTTTTTTTCTTCCTGAATCACCAGCGGCTGCCTCTTCTGCTCACGAAGGAGTGTGAGTGTGCGTGTGCGCGCAGCCTTTTGCTCAACCGTGCCTCATCTTGGGGTTAAATTGCAGCAATGAAATCCTGAAAATTCCCAACAGGGGAAAAATAGAGAGAGGGAGAGAGAGGTATGCGCCGTTCGCTTAGCCACTCAGTAGCTGCTCCCGGATGCTGCAATGCCTAGCGTTCCCCCCACCCCCCCAATGCTGCCTCCTCCTCCTCCTCCTCCTCCTCCTCCTCCTCCTCCTCCTCTAGGTTTTGCTAAAATAAGACCGGTGTGGAGGGGTGGGGGAAGAGGAAGGGAGAGGGAATATGGGCTCAAAGGTCTAAACCACTGGCCAGCGAAGCTCCAAAGAGGAGCGATTGATGAGTTTAACGGGAGAAAGACCCACCCAGACTGTCGACACATGATGGCCCGCGACCAATCGCGGAGGCGCGAGGGGACCCGGCTCAGCGGAGTTTGTGGGGGAGAAGAGGGGAGAGCCGGATGGTCGGGAGGCTGGGGGGGAAGTTGGGACGACAGATGCCTCCTCCCCTGGGAGGAAACCTTGCTTTCCAACGGGTTCCATTTCGGTTGCAGACAACCGGACCCTCTCGGCATCTTGCAAGGAAAACGTTGGGAGGAAAAAACTTAATGATAAAAATTTAAAAAAGAAGGGGATTTGTATCCAGAGGTGCAATTAGTCAGTCCCTAAACGAATCTGGTCCGTTTAGGAAGAGACAAATTTTGGAGAACGACTTGGGGGCACTTGTGTCAAAGTTTCAAGTCACAGAGGCCCCGCAAGCTGGAATAAAAGGCTCAGCTCCTCTTTGAAAAAACTCCAGAGGTGGCAAATCTTTAACTGTCAGCAGCAGATAACTAAACCAGGTCCTAGTCGGCTGGATAGGGCTGCTGGGCGGTATATTCGGCATGGTGTTCACTTCCCTCCAGAACCACTGCAGTTTATTTCCCATTCCTCTTTCTATATTGTGAAGTTGAATAAACACACAGAAAAATGCCTAAAGCATAAATGTACAGTTGAAGACAATTGCTGGGAAACAGTTGTTAGTGAAACTAACACTCAGGTCCAGGGTGGCAAATGGGACATTACCTGCTTCCCAGAAACACACCCATCTTCCCCCAGCAATAATCACTATTCTGACTTTATAGTATTAATAACCTCGCGTTTCTTTATACTTTCGCTACCTCATTGTGCATTCCTACACAATACAGCTCTACTTGGCATCTTTTTATATTCTTATAAAAATGGAATCATACAGTATATATCCTGTGATGTCTGGCTTCTCTGGTCCAACATCATGTCTTTTAAGAGTCATCTGTTGTCACGTGTAACTGTGATTGATTCATTTCACTGCTACATAGTATTCCATTGAAAGAGTATGCCACAATTTGTTTATCCATTATCCCCTTGATGGGACATTTGGATTGTTTCCACTTGGGGCTTTAAACATTCCTGCCTCAAATACTCTGTAAGCATGCATTTCTGTAGGAATGGCCCTAGGAATGCAATTTTTGGGTTCCAGGGTATTCCTATCTTCAGGTTTATGAGATGGCACCAAATTGTCTTCCAAAGTTGATGTACCAAGAAACCACTGAGTTTTTAGAAAGCCATGTATAGACTTGGAAGGCGGGGGTGAGGGTAGGATGAAGATGGCAAATTTTTTTTTTAAACCTTAGCTAGTTGAATCTGAGTTGATCTCCCCCCTTCCAACAGAATTTGAGTTCTTTGGAACATTCTAGAAAAGATACATCTTTATATAAATTCCCCATTCTGTGCCTATGAGTCAGCCTTTACAGGTTGCTTACAGCACTTTCAAGATTTCTTAACTTGTCAGGGTATGGACAAAATGATTAAACCAAGAGCAACTAGAGTTGCAAGGAGATGGGGCATATAGGATTCTTGACAAATATTAATGATTTTTGTACTTGTTGTTTCATATCTCAAAGGTGATAGCCAATGTAAAACAAGTAATCCCACATGTGTAGATGCAAATAACCAGACATGTAAGAAAATTGTGTCATGCAAGGCAAACTTATAATAACTTGTTTTTATGGATTTGCCTGAGAAGACAGTTGAGTTACATAGCATACATGTTACCTATACATGCTTCTTTCCCCCCCACCCCCACCCCCATACAGGTTTCTAAAGACCCCAGAGTTTTTCAGGAAAGGTGATCTCTCATTGATAAAGCCCTCATCAGGGTAAAGGTTCTATGAAGTCTTCACAGAAGCCCCATTTTACAGATGAAAGCACTGAAGCTGAGAGAGGTTTAAAAACTTGCCCAAGTTACTGACATTAATCTGAAACTACGTCTGACTTGTACTCTGTTAGGCGGAGTGTAATCTGGTAAAACCACTTTGGAAAACTGACCATTTCTACCAATACTGATCATCTGAATATCCCATGGTCCAGCATTGGCGCTCTTGGGTATATACCCAGGAGGAATGAGGACATATGTCCACTGGAAGACACACCCTAGAACATGAGTAGCAGCACATTCATACTAGCTAAAAACTGGGGACTTCTCAAATGTCTATCAACAACAAAATGGATAAATGCGCTGTGGAACATTCATACATGTAGCAGCAAGAATGGATGGATCCCCAGCTACACACTAATGCATGGGCCAATCTCACAATCATAATGCTGAGCCAAAAAAAGCCAGACATAGGACAGCCTGGGCAGCTCAGCGATTTAGCACTGCCTTTGGCCCAGGGCGTGATCCTGGGGTCCTGGGATCGAGTCCTATATCGGGCTCCCTGCATGGAGTCTGCTTCTCCCTCTGCCTGTGTCTCTGCCTCTCCTTCTCTCTCTGTGTCTCTCATGAATAAATGGGTAAAAGCTTTAAAAAAAAAGTGAAACACATAGTAGAACATAGTGTATAATTCCTATTATATATTGTTCATACATGGGTAAACAAAAAGATATCTGCACCCCTATGTTCATTGCAGGATTATTTACAATAGCCAAGATATGGAAGCAACCAAGTGTCCGTTAATAGATGAATGGATAAAGAAGAGGTAATATATGTATATATATTTATACACACAGTGTACACACACACACATACACACACACAATGGAATTATACATCAATGACTTATGCAGCTTTCTGTGTGCACTATACTTCAAAAGAAAATGTTCATAATGCTTCCGAATGTAGATCCCGAGTGGCACTGAATGTAGATCCCAAGTGGCACCACTTGTCATGGAGACCTGTAATTCTCATTGTGTACTTTGACTCTAAAGTCCCTATAACAAACATTGGTCTTTTTTTTTCTTTTCTTTCTCTTTTTTTACTAGAAGACAAAGAACAGTCCTCCAGAATGCTCTAACGCATGCCTCAACAGCAGACAAGCTGGCTGCATATCAGAACCACCTGCAAAGTGTTATAAAATCCAGACTCCTGGGCCCTTCCTTCTACTCAGATTCTCATTCAGCAAGTCCTTGGGGGTATAGCCAGGTTTAGCAATCACTACTCCAGAAGGGGCAAACTTACTATCCCTATCTTGGCATTCTCTAGAATTATCTTTTTCCACCAGAAATGCCAATTTTTGGCATTTCTGGTGGAAAAATTCTTGTTGTTCAGGGCTGTCCTGTGCTCAGGGCTGGGCTGTTTAATAGGCCTGGCACATGCCCACTAAGTGTCAGTGGTACCCCCAATCTTGTGACAAGCAAAGATATCCACACATGTCTGAGTATACCTCTTCATCCCCCCAAATCTTCCCAAGTCCTCCAACCCCCTCAATTGCTCAATCACCCTTTTCTGGAAAGAACTCAACTCAGGCACCCTACAGTATGACAGGGCTCCAAATACATTATCCTTATAGATTCCCTTCACAGAGAACAAAAAATTTCACTTAGCCGAAGGAATACATCTCTAATGGAATGGAGACTTACTATCTACATCTCTAACAGACTAGAAGCTTACTATTACTAGAAAATGGGGATAGGTGGGCAAGAAATCTTCATAGGCCCCTCAAATAACTGCAGTAGATAGTACCTTGCTCCTCATTAATCCAAATTACTGATGTTGACCAGGTTGTATGATATAGAATCTCATTAGCATCATAGACAGAAGCAGTTTAACAGCAGGCCGCTAGAAATCAGTCTCAGCCATTGGTTCTAATCTTTAACACATCTGCCAGCTGGAGGTTTAATTTATCAATCAGCAGCAGCATTACCATACTGGCTTTGAGAATGTTATTCAATTGAACAGGGCTAGCATCTCTGAAATAAGTGCCCCAAATAAATAACCGCAAATCGCATTCATTTGGCTGCTAAAACAATTACCAGCTAATCCAGTCATGTTGAGTTGCAAAAATGGATCAGCCAAAAGACATTTGGTCTCTGCCTTCTGGTCTGGATACCAGTTGGGGAATGAGTACCAAGATCTTTGGGAGATAGTGGGTATAAATGACAAAAAACAAATCTTATAATCCAGACATTTGTGGGTCACGATGTAAGCAGTAAGAGTGAATCCAGAGATGGAATGGGGCTGTCACTCCAGACATAACATTACAGAGCAGTACATGCCTTACAAATTTCCAAAAATAAGTGAGGCAGAGCCTAACTCTGGGTGAAGACCTGAGTTCAAATCCTAGCTATAGCACTTCCTAGCTGTGTGTTTTTGGAAAAGCTTCTTAGCCTCTCTGAACTACAGCTTCCTCATATGTAAAAAGGAGACAAAGCTCCTTACTCTACAGGTTGCTGTAAGGATTAATTAAGATCAAGCAGCTAACCACTTAGCACAGTGACTGGAACACAGTAAGCTGTCAAGAAATGATAAATGGATTTTTTGGAATCGCCGCCAGTCTGGAAATATATCCCATGTTCATGGATAGGAAGACTCAATATAATCAAGATGCCAGATCTTCCCAACATGATCTATAAATCCCATGCAATCCCAATCAAAATTGTAGCAAGACATGCTCAGCGGGGATTCTGTTTAAGGATTCTCTCTCTCTCCCTCTCCCTCAGCCCCTCCCCTTCTCCATTCTCTCTCTTTCTCTCTCTCTCTCAAATAAATAAAATATTTTTTAAAAAATTGCAGCAAGTTACTTGTATATATTGACAAACTGATTCTAAAGTTTATCCAAAAAAATAAATAAATAAAAATAAAGTTTATCCAGAGAGGCAAAAGAATAACCAACATGAACAATGTTGAGAGAGAAGAACAGAGTTGGAAAACTGACACTACCCAACTTCAAGACTTTACTATAAAGTCGTGATAATCAAGACAGAATAATATTGGAAAAAGAATAGACAAATAGATCAATGGAACAGAAGAGAGCTCGGAAATAGACCAACACAAATATAGTCAACTGATCTTTGACAAAGGAGAAAAGGAAATACAATGGGGAAAACCTATCTTTTTGACAAATAGTGCTAGAACAACTGGACCACAAAATGAAAAGAAATCTAAACACAGATTTTAACACTCTTCATATAAATTAAAAGGGATCATAGACTAAATATGAAATGCAAAACTGTAAAACTCCTGAAAGATGACATAGGAGAAAAGCTAGATGACCTTGAAATGAATTTAAAAGCTGAACCTCATTAAAATTAAAACCCTCTGCTCTGCAAAAGACATTGTCGAGAGAATAAAAGACAAGCTACAGATGGAGAGAAAATATTTGCAAAGATATGTCTGATAAAGGACTATTATCTAAAATATACAAAGAATTCTGGGGCACCTGGGTGGTTCAGCTGGTTAAGCAACTGCCTTCAGCTCAGGTCATGATCCTGGGGTCCTGGGATCAAGCCCCACATCAGCCTCCCTGCTCATCAGGGAGCCTGCTTCTTCCTCTCCCTCTTCCTGCCATTCCCCCTGCTTGTGTTCTCTTTCTCTCTCTGTCAAATAAATAAATAAAATCATTTAAATAATAAAATATACAAAGAATTCTTTTTTTAACCTATTTATTTTTTTAAACACATCTGGCTTGGGATCCCTGCGTTGCGCAGTGGTTTAGCGCCTGCCTTTGGCCCAGGGCGCGATCCTGGAGACCTGGAATCGAATCCCACGTGGGGCTCCCGGTGCATGGAGCCTGCTTCTCCCTCTGCCTATGTCTCTGCCTCTCTCTCTCTCTGTGTGTGACTATCATAAATAAATAAGAAATTAAAAAAAAAACACTTCTGGCTTTTTTTATTTTATTATTTTTTTAAATATATTTATTTATTTATTCATAGAGACACACACAGGGGTGGGGGGGAGGGCAGAGACACAGGCAGAGGGAGAAGCAGGCTCCATGCAGGGAACCTGTGGGACTCGATCCCAGGTCCCCAGGATCACACCTCCGGCTGCAGGCGGCGCTAAACCGCTGGGCCACCGGGGCTGCCCTATACAAAGAATTCTTAAAACTCAACAAAGAAAATGCAAACCTGATTTTTAAATGAGCCAAAGACCTTAACAGACACCTTAACAAAGATAAACAGGTGGCAAACAAGCATATGAAAAAGATCCCCCACATCATATGTCATCAGGTAAATGCAAATTAAAATAGGAGATACCTCCACACACCTATTAGAGTGACCCATATCCGGTTCACTGATGACACCAAATGCTGGCGAGAATGTGGAGCAACAGGACTCTCATTTACTGCTGGTCAGAATTCAAAATGGTACAGCACTATGGAGGACAGCTTAGAGACTTCTTCCAAAACTCAACTTACTCTTTCCTTAGGACCCAGAAATGACACTCATTGGTATTTACCCAAGGGAGGTGAAGACTTCTATCCATACAAAATCCTGCACATGGATGCCTATAAGCAGCTTTATGCCTAATTGTCAACACTTGGAAGTAACCAAGGTGTCCTTCAGTAGGTAAATGGAGAGACTGTGGGACATTCAGACAACGGAATATTATTCAGTGCTAAAAAGAAATGAGCTCTTGAGAAATGAGAAGACATGGGGGAATCTTAAATGTTTACTATTAAGTTCAAGAAGCCAATCTGAAAAAGCTGCACATGGCATGATTTCACTCATATAACATTCTGGAAGAGGCAAAACTACAGAGACAGTAAAAAATTACTGGTCACCAAGGTTAGGGGAGAAATCACTGTACCTTCCTCTCCATTTTGCTGTGAATCTAAAACTGCTCCAAAAAAAAAAATAATAATAATAATAAAGTCTTTTTTTAAAAAAATCACTGTAAGTCAACCTTCCACACCTGGAATCTGAGTCTGTGAATGACCCAAACTGGTTCAATATTGGGTTATTTTTATTTTTTTAAACAGATTTTTTATTCTGGAAGCATTTCATATCATCTAAAAGCTTGAAAAAATAGAACAAGAGAGTTACCATATGCCCTTCATCCAGCTTCCCCTCATGGTAACATCTTATATAACTCAGGTACATGTGTTAAAACTAAGAAACCAACACCAATACAATGTTATTAACTAAACCCTACATTTTACTAAGATTTCACTGCATTTTCCACTAATAACCTTTCCTGTTTGGAGATCCCATCCAGGATGCCGCATACTATCGAGTTATCTGGTCTCCTTATTGTCCTTTCTTTGTAATGGTTTCTTTCCTTGTTTCTCACAATCTTAGTAGTTTGTAGGAATATCCAGTCAGGTATTTTGTAGAACGTCCCTTGATTAGGGTTTGTCTGCTATTTGCTCATGATAAGACTGGGAGACTCACGGAAGTCAGATCTGCCTACTGTCTGTATGGCTTTGGACTCAGGAGAGAAATTGCAACAGGGACACATATTTGGGGATTGCCATGGGTTGAGTGGTAGCCCCTAAAGATATGTCCACATCCTGATTTCCAAAGCCTGAAAATGTGATCTTATTTGAAATTGTATCTCCACAGATACAATCAAGTTAAAGGATTTTGAGATGAGCTTATCCTGGATTTTCCAGATGGGCCCTAAATCCAGTGACAAGTGTCCTTATAAGAGACAAGAGAAAGAGAAGACACAGACACAGAGGAGATGGCACATGGAGACAGAGGCAGAGATTGGCATGAAGCCTCCATAAACTGAGGAATCCCAAGGATTGCCAGAAATACCAGAAACTGAGAGGCAAGGAACAGATTCTCCCCAGAGCTTGTGGAGGGTGTGTGGCCCTGCTAACTCCCAAATGGTGAGAGAAAAACTTTCTGTTGCTGTAAGATACCTAGCTTGTAGTAAATACGGTGGCTCCAGCAAACTAGGACAGGGATCATCAGAATATACACAGTATGAATGCCTTGGAAGGGGGTGGAATAATTCTGGACAATTGACCCAGAGAGGGTTGAGGCCTTGGGAAGGATTCCTGAGAAGGCCTGACATTTAAAGGCAGAGCAGAGAAACAGAAGCCTCTAGTGGGGGCTGAGCAGGCACCATCAAGGAGGTAGGAGGAAAATGTGGTGGCTGATGCCACAGAAGCCCCAGGGATGGGGAGTCCAGTGTCAAATGCTACCAAACAAAAAGCCAGATAAGGACTGAAAAACATCACCCTGGTTCTGCTACACATATGATAATGGCATTAAGGTCATGGTTTTTCAAACAAGCCAGTCCTTTTTTATGATAAAATATGCCTCCCATAAAAATTACCACCTTAACCATTTTTAAGCGCACAGGTCACTGGCATTGGATACATTCACCTTGTGATGCTACTATTACCACCATCCATCTCCAGAACTCTCCCAGCATCTCAAACAGAAATTCATCCCTACTGAACACGATCCTCCCCCTCCCCTTCCCCCCAGCCCCTGGCACCTGCCATTCTAGTTTCTTTCCATGGAGTTGGGACCTCATATAAAGTGGGATCATATAGTATGTGTCCTTCCATGACTTGCTAATTTCACTTTGCCTCATGTCCTTGAAGTTTGTCCATGTTATGATACATGCCAGAATTTCCTTCCTTTTTAATATGAATAATATCCCATTGTATGATTGCACTATTTCTGCTTATCTCTTCACTTGTCAGTGGACACCTGGGCCACCTTCTATCCTTTGGTTATTGTGAACAATTGTCCTATGAACATGGGTATAAGAATCCCTTTGATTCCCTGTTTTCAACTCTTTGGGGGTATATTCCCAATTCCAAAGTGGGATGCTGGAACATATGGAAATTTTATGTTTGATATTTCAAGAATCACCATACTATTTTCCACAGCGACTGGAGAACCCTTTGCTTTTTAGAAGTACATATTAAAATATTTACAGATGAGATCGTGTGATGCCTGAGGTTTGCTTTAACATAACCCAGGGTTATGTTAATTTGCTTTAACATTAAAGGTTTGCTTTAATTTGCAAAGTAAGGTGATATTAAAAGTTTAGATACAGTATCATAAGATGAGCCAGGAGTTGATAATAATTAAAGACAGATAGTAAGAATATGATGGGGTATCACTCTAGTCTCTCTTCTTTTCTATAAGTTTGAACTTTTCCAAAAGGAAAAATACTCTTTTCTTATCAACACCTTGAAGTGTTCTTGATTCACTTTGTGAGGGGAACCTCACACTTAATTATGGAAACAAAAGTACTCAAGCTTACTATATTCTCAGGCAATTGCAAATTATATTCAGCATCTAACCCCCCTGTTAGGAAGTCAGGAGCTTGATTAAATGCTTACTTATATATTCATGTGCATCCCAAGACGTTAGCAAAGGGAAATTTAATCAAATGAACCACATCTGCTTAGGGAAACCCTGTCTTGGTTTTTCTGGATTGAGAACTGAGCTAGGTCCCCTAAACTTGAGAAACAGTAAGTTCTGCCACAACTGGAAATAAAGTCACAGATGACAGAGCCAACATTGTCACTTCATCTGCAATACTCAAGAAAAATGGTCAACGCCATTTGTTGCATCTTTATCCATGCGGCAAATATTTAGCACCTATTCTGTGTCAGGCCGTATCCCAGGCATCAAGGATACATACAGTCATGAAGAGAACAAATATGAAACTCATGTTTTTGGGCAGAGAAACCAGGAAAAAAAATGAGTGAACTTGGGCAGATCTAGCAAATGTTGGATAGAGATCATTTTTATAAGAAAAATGGAGCACCTAGGGGCAGTCAGACAGAAGAAGAGGTGAGTAATTTTGGAAAGAGTGCTCTGAGAAGGTGGCATTTAAGCTGAGACCCTTGGAAAGAAAGGAACAGAAGTGAAGACATTGGGGGAGGATGGCTCAGTCAGTGAAACTTGCGAATCTTGATCTCAGGGTTGTAAGTTCAAGCCCCGCCTTGGATGTGCAGCCTACTTAAAAATAAACAAATAAATAGATAAAATTAAAATGCTCCCATAAAGTCACAGCATGTCCCTTAAAATGTTTTGAGTTCTAGGACCTCAAAGTCCTGCCTATCCTGTTCACTGCCCCAGGCCTTGCAACCAAGAGAAGTCAAAATAGGACCCCATTGCCTCAAAAAGTGAACAGGGCAAGTGGCGGAGGAGTGCGGAATGTGAGCTATCTTTATAAGAGAGAGACAGAAGACGTGAAAACTTAAAAACATTTGCTGGGATTTTTTAAGAAGAAGCAAAGGATAGACCGGAGACCAAATACAAACAATGTCACAATTGGAAGAGAATGGGAATGGAGCCGGGGACAAAGATGGGAGAAATCCGGTCCTGACATCTGGTTAGAATCTCAGCAGCATTACTTCCCTGGGAAAGGTGGACTTACCCCTTTTATTTTCTTCTGTTTTGACCAATGACTGAAAAAGAGAGCAGGAAACATGCACATAACAACAACAAGAGAATGTGGTAAGAGTTAAGCTTGGCGACAACATGAATGGGGACACACACGTGTCTACAGGGTTACACGTAAATATATGCATACATCTGTGATGTCCTTCCATAGCTGTTCTGCCTTTTCTGTCACTGAGATGACAACAGCTAAATAATCTCACGTCCCATATGGCGCCCCGACTGTCACAAAGTTAACATGCTTAAAGTTAAGGAGGGCTTGTGATGAAAAAGAAGAGCTTTGGAATTATGAGAAGGTGGTGTGTCATGGGTGTGCCCGGCACGTCCAGCTTGGACCTGACCACTTTGGTGCACGCAGGTCTGCGTGCCATCTTGCTGCCATCCCCCAGGGGTGAGGGTGGGAGTGCGTGCAATGAGGGCTTTTCCTGGCCACCACAGTGTCCATGCATCAGGCTGTGATGCTAGGAAATAAATGCTCCTGGGAGCGTCCTTCAACCCGTATTGCTGGTAATTGGTGGATAAATGCCCCAGCTCCCTTGGCCCTAGTTGGTGGATAAATAAATACCCCAGCTCCCTTGGCCCTAGTTGGTGGATAAATAAATACCCCAGCTCCCTTGGCCCTAGTTGGTGGATAAATAAATACCCCAGCTCCCTTGGCCCTAGTTGGTGGATAAATAAATACCCCAGCCTCCTTGGCTCTAGTTGGTGGATAAATACCCCAGCCCCCTTGGTCCTAGTTGGTGGATAAATACCCCAGCCCCCTTTGCCCTTTGGTGGATAAATACCCCAGCTCTCTTGGCCCTAGGGTGCAGTAGCTCTGAGGAATGTGCTTTCTACTGCCCACTAGAGGTCCCCACTGGTAATTGAGTACTAATTGCTCCCAGCAACTTGCCTGATGGCACATCCATTGCTGGTTCTTCCCTTCTCTACTCCTCTGCAAGTGTGTCCTGGGATTTCCCCCCAAAGCAGTTGAATCTCTGCTTCTGCTTCGGGGGTGGGGGGGACTCAAACTAAGACAATGGAGTTGGATAGATTCTGTTACCTCTTTCAAAAATGTTGGACCAAAGGAAGCTTCCTCCTCCCTCCCTTCCTTCCTCTTTCCTTCCTCCTACCCTTTCTTCTTTCTTTCCTTTCTCTCTTTCTCCTTATTACCTCTTCTCCTCTCTCTCTCTGTCTCTCTCTGTCTCTCTCCCTTCTTTCCTTCTACAAAAAATATTTAAGGGGCTTGTAGGATAAAAGTTGAATGTAAGTTAGGAACCCCCAATATACATGTTGCCCTGGCTCCATTGTATAATAGAAAAATCCCAGAACTGGAGCACCTGGGTGGCTCAGTCAGATGTTTACATCTGACTCTTGGTTTTGGCTCAGGTCACGATCTCGAGCTTGTGAGACTGAGCCCCACACTGGGCTCCCACTCAGCACAGGGTTGGCTTGAGATTCTCTCCCACTCCCTCTGTTCCTCCCCCCAGCTCCTGCTTGTGCTCTCTCACTCTTTAAAATAAATAAAGAAAAATCTTAAAAAAGAAAAAGAAAATCCCAGAACTACTTGTCAAAAGACTTGGACTTGTTCTCTCTACAGTGTAGCCACAAGCCTCACATGGCCACTAGAGCACTTGAAATGTGACTGATCCAAATCGAGATGCAAGTATAAGAATACACACCAGAGGGGTGCCTGGGTGGCTCAGTGGTTGAGTGTCTGCCTTTGGCTCAGGTCGTGATCCTGGGGTCCTGAGATCAAGTCCTGCATTAGGCATCCCTGTGGGAAGACTACTTCTGCCTCTGCCTATGTCTCTGCCTCTCTCTGTGTGTTTCTCATGAGTAAATAAATTTAAAAAAAAATTTTTAAATATACAATAGATTTCAAAGATTTAGTGCAAGAAACAAAATTCAAAATATCTCATCAATAATGTTTATATTCCACACAAGTGGAAATGATGACATTCTCAATGTGTTGGGTTAAATAAAATGTATTATTAAAACTAACTTTACTTGTCTGTTTTTACCTCTTCTAATGTGGCTACTTGAACACTTAAAGTTACACATGTGATTGCTATTGCGTTTCTGTTGAATAACGTTGGGCTGGGCAACCATCCAGCTCTGCAAGGTCTTCACTGCCATGGAGATGGTTTCCTCACTCAGGAGCGACACAGCAACAACAATAATCCCCTTCCCCCATACATTAGGATGAACTATCATTTCTCTCCCTGAGCTTTAGTTTCTTTTTCTGCAAAATGGGGATGAGAGCAGGATGCACCCTGGGGAATCATGGAAGGGATAAATGATGCTTGGTATGGGCTGCACCAGGCACAGGGGAATAATATACAAGTGTTGGCTCCCTTGATGATATTTCCTACATGTCGGGTGAAATTGCATTTCATGTCCAAAGGAGGCATCCCGTGCTCCAAAAATAAGGAAGACAAACCCAGGGAAGGACTCATCAGAGATGTAGACAAATAAAGGTAACAGAGAAGAGATCCCAACAACACTCTTCTGAAGAGAATAAGAGTTCCACCCAAGAATTACTTGCAGAGAGAAAACACAAATGCATTTAGGTTCAGGCTGCTCCAACACATGTGGTCCCACAGAGAGACCATCCGGGTTGACTTAACAGAACATTAAACTTCTCTTCTATGTCTTTTTTATTCCTTCCCCCAGCATTGTCTGTGTTTTTTGTTGCGGAAAATGCTTTCCATCCTGTGCTGACAGAAATCATTTCACTCTCCTACCTGAGATGCTTGCTCAAGAATGTGTCTCAAAGTGTCATGAGCTCCCAAGTCAAGAAGAAACTCGAGTCACCCTAAGAAGGAGATTTGGTTGGGCTCACCAATGATATGTGGTTGAGCTGTGTGGCTTTGGGCAAGTTGCTCAACCTCTCTGGCTTTGGTGGGTTCGTTTGTAAAACAGGGAAATTACACTTCATTGGTAGTTGTGAGAATTAAATGAGATAATCCACACAGCATGTCAGACAGACTCAGAGCCTGGGTCTCAGTGCTGCTAACTCTCCCTGCCTCCCACCTGGACCCATAAAGAGGTTCCTGTCTCCCACATAAGCCTCTTCTTTAAACTTTTTATAATTTGTTTTAAAATGTTTTTCAAAAGTAAAGTAGTTTCCATGTTTAATGAAAATATTTTAAGCCACTGTCCCATGACTACCCCAATACAAACAATAGGGGGGCATTCTGTTGTATTTCTGTCTGCTGTTCACTCCCCAACCCATCCTGCCCTGTGTTTTTATTTTACGAGGTAATTATAGTGTAAAGATGCTTTATATACAATAGTTCTTCATCATCTGAGTATTCGTGATACGGTTCATTATCCAGATATCCACACAGTTATGAGCTTAGGGAAGCAAAAGTCATCCTAACATAAACGTTTTCACTAATGAACCAATAACTTCACAATTAGCCATTCCAGACTAGCACAAGTATCACTTCGGAGCCCATCAGATCAACGTGATTGCCAATGTTTGTCTCAGATTATTGATGGTTGCTTGAAATTCAATGAGATAATCTGAAATGATGTGAATCAATTGTAACATGGAAATTGGAAATCTTTGCAAAAGCCAGCAGGATTTCATGAAGTTGATGCAAGTGATGTGGGAGAGCCACTTGTAGTGAAGAGGGTGCCATTACCAAATGAGGAAACTGTGAAGCCAGTTAACAGCCGCAAGGCAGAAAACAAGCAGATGCCAGGGAGGAAGGCTTCAAACAAAAACGAACTAATGAGTAAATGATTTTAAAGGCCCTCTGGGGAAACTGAGGAATAACTTGCATCAGTGTGCAAAAGTGATTCCCTGCACAATCACATCACAAAAGTCAAGGATGAGATGAAAAATGGTCCATTGTTTGGCCCCACAATTTCAACAAGAAATGAGGCATATGCAAAAATGTTGCAAAAAAGTGTTGACTGTTGACTCATTCTTCGATAATTCAAAGAATGAGACTGGGGACACCTGGGTGGCTCAGTCGGTTAAGCACCCCAGTCTCAATTTCAGTTCAGGTCATGATCTCGGGGTCCTAGGATAAAGCCCCACATTGGGCTCCACATTCAGCACGGTCTGTTGGAGATTCTCTCTCCCTTTCCCTCTGCCACTCCCTCCTCTCTAAAATAAATAAAGAAATCTTTTTTAAAAAATAAAGAATGAGCATATATTTGCAATCATTAGTCACATTTTATTCAACATGATTAAAAGACAAACTTAGGTTTATGAAGTTTAGATTCATTTTACAGGACAAAGTCCCATCTGGATTCTGAGTTTCAATGGGGTCATTCTGAGCAGCTCTTCCTAGTACTAAGTATTCTGGAATGGAGAAGGTTTCCTCTACCACCTTCTCACTGGGCATCATATCCTAACCATCCTTTTAAGGGCTACATTTACTATTTATTTCCCTTTTGCAAACTTTTAATAATGTTTCCAATTAGATGCTTTTAAAAGTAACAGGGCAATGAGTAACATTGTGTCTTGGTGTCTTAAAGGCACAGATATTTCCTCTTGTCTGGCATGTGGAATTACTGGGTAGGAGGTAGAATTGCTGCATTTGTAAGATCCTTCATACATATTTCTAAGTGTCTTTCCAGAGTGGCCAAATATGCTCTGCCTCATTTATTGAATATATTTGTCGGATACCTACTATGTGCCAGGAGCTGTTCTAGGCACCCAGGAAAAAGCCCAGAACCATATGGTCTCAAATCCCTGCCCTCACTGAGCTGACATTCTAACTGGAGAAAATGGCCAATAAACAAATAATTACTTATCATGGCAGATGTGGTGTAGAAGCATGAAATCAAGCATAGGGACCAAAGTGGGGTGGGTTACAGACAGGATGATCAAGGAAGCCTCCTTGGTCAGGTAACATTCAACTTGAAGGAAGTAAAGAAAGGAGCCATCAAAAACCTGTGGAAGAGCATTCCAGAGGGAACAGCAAGTGTAAAGGTCCTGAGGCAGGAACATGCTCCTTATGAACAAATAAGTAGGTGAGGGTAGAACATGCAGAGCCTTACGGATTGCGGTGAGGACTTCAGCTTTTATTCTGAGTAAGTTGGAGACCATGAATGGTGCTGAGAAGAGGAGCTGACTCAAGTGTTCAGTCTCTCCCTGGCCGCCTGAGCAGAGCAAGAGGAAAAGCAAAGCTGGAAGACCAGAGAAGAGGCAATTGCACTGGTCCAGATGAGACACAATGGAAGCCATGACCAGGTGGGTACCTGGAGAGTTATTTTTGCATATATTTTAAAGCCAAAGCAGACAGGTGTTGCTTATGGGTTGGACATGGGGTGGCAGCCAAGGACAGGAGTCAAGGATGCCTTGGGGATTTTGGCACGAGCAGCCTAAGGACAGAGCTGCCATCAGCTGAGATGGAGGAGACCGAGGGAGGGGTAGTGTGGGAAAGGATAGCGATCCACATTACCACGTCCCTCTTGAATTACAGAATCACCCCACAGCAGCATTCATAAAGAATGAAAATGCAAACATCTATTAATAATTATTTGCAAATGCTGCACATTAGGTAGTTTAGATAAACCCTGCTCTCTGGGAATTTTGCCAGAAAAATCCCGAACTAAGCTTCTACAGCTATCAAAGCCAATAAAATGCCATCAGGGAGAATATGGAGAAAGGCGAAGTCTCTGCCTCGTGTGAGAATCTATTTAATCTAACATTATCATTCCTTCATCTACCCTTCTATAAGCCCGGGGATCATCTGAACATAAAGATAAACATAAGGAAGCTGAAGAAGGATCGGAGGCAAGAAAACAAAGTAATTGCGGGAATAGGGCAATTTGGCAATTTCAGGACAGATTGGCTGAGGACTCCTCAGTCTACCAGAAGATTAAATGTAACTCCCTCCCCCACCCCCGAGTGGCAGCACCTCTCTTTCCCCTCTTTGCCCCCTACCCTCTGCCAACACTGGATTAGAGTCCTCATCGCTACTTCCATGCTTGTTCATGGAATGGCCCGCCATACTGTAGCTTGTTTATTTATTCATTTAACAACTAATTATTAAGCGTCTGCTATGTTCCAGACACTGCAACAGACACCTGAGACAGAGTGTTTCAGAGACAGCCGGTTGCCCACCCACTATCCACTCGTGCCTTCTTCTCTAGCTTTCAGAACATTTCCTGAGCTTCTCTGCAGGGAGGTATGTCCATGTGAACAATGCTAGCCAGCGAAACCAGAAGGGCACTGGTCTCAACTGACCTTTGTCCTTTGACCTTCTTCTTGCCTGAAATGCAGATGTGATGTCTGGGGCTGCAGCAGCCATTTTGAGGCTGATCATGAGAAAGAAAGAAAAAAAAAAAAGTCCTTGGGCCACTGCAGCATTTTATTTTAGATACAGCCAAATAAAATTCTTGACTGCTACATACAAATGGTCTGAACAAGCTGTCTTTACCTGTTTCTTCAAAAAACACAAGACCCCTCAAGTACAGAAACCAGTTTTATGGGATTCCTGGGTAGCTCAGCAGTTGAGTGTCTGCCTTTAGCTGAAGGTGTGATCCCAAGGTCCCGGGATCGAATCCTACCTCAGCCTTCCTGCACAGAGCCTGCTTCTCCCTCTGCCTATGTCTCTACCTATCTCTGTGTATGTCTCTTATGAATAAATAAATCCTTAAAAAAAAACAGTTTTATTTAGCTTTGTAAGCCTTTGAGAAATGTCAGATGAATTAACGAATGAACAAGGTAGCTCTACTTTCATAACCGAAAACCAGTGGGCCATATTTGGGACAACAAAATGCATAGTGGGGCCCCTCTGAGACACCCCCACCACCACCACCACCACAAGTTTCCACAATGAACTCCTACAGCCTTGGAAAATCTTATCTGTGAAATGGGAATAATCATAGTGTCTATCAGGGGCTTTTTGTGAGGACCAGATTGGTCACCACAGCCAAAAAATCCGAAATGGTATCTGGCCTATTCTAAGAGCTATTTACACATATTGTCATTACTATCATGCCCTGACTTCCCATTCCCCACACCGCTGCTGTTCTACATTACTGGACCTTGCTGGTTTCCTTCAGAGAACTCTTCACAACTATTTGTTGTGAATTTTTTTATTTTATGAGCTTGTTTATTTTATGAGCATCTCCTCCTAAGAAAGTGGTTCTCGGGCAGCCCCGGTGGCTCAGTGGTTTAGTGCCACCTTTGGTCCAGGGTGTGATCCTGGAGACCTGGGGTCGAGTCCCATGTCGGGCTCCCTGCATGGAGCCTGCTCCTCCCTCTGTCTGTGTCTCAGCCTCTCTCTGTCTCTCTCTCTCTCTCTCTCATGAATAAATAAATAAAATCTTTTTAAAAAAAGTGGTTCTCCATTTGCCCACCCACTCCCCTGCCAGATTCATTCTCTGCCCTTCTCTCTCTGAGTAAAACCCAGTTCCCAGGCTCCCTGGATTCCCGCTGTTCCCTGCCAATGGGAGGCACCCCCAGGAACTCAGAGCAGGGAGGAGAAGGGCAGGGGATGCCCATTCCCTCTCTGCTTTGGTGTCACCTCCTTGGTAAGTGGCACTGTCCATCCACCACCACCAAGATGGCTCCTGCCAGGCAGCCCCCTCCCCCACAGCTCCAGCTCTCTCTGGCTCTGGCGCTGCCATGGCTTCAACTCAAGGGTGGTGAAGGCTCTCTGCTTTTGCTAGTTCCTGAGTGTCCCCATCTCTTGGGGGCTCCCTTACCTCTGTCCATACTTCTTCAAGCAAGTCTCTCCATAAAACCTCTTCATTTGAACTATGGGAGGGGGGAGGTATCAGATTTCTGTCTCTTCTTTGGACCTTGAGAGACACCTCCCACCTGGTGGTAAACTCCACCGAACACACAACTGCTATACTCACCAGTGCCCTGGACCCAGCACACAGCCTAGTGTAGAGAAGATATTTAACAAAAATATTTGTAGAATAACTAATGTCAGCTCACATTAAAAAAAAATCAGAATTCTAAAATAATAAGGTGCTATTATTTTTTATCCATTAAATTAACAAAAATAGTTTAAAACATAATACTCGTTATAGGTTACTGTGCATTCCAATGGGTAGACTCAGGTGTTGCTGGTAAATGTGTAAATTGGTACAAACCTTTGGAGAAGTCTTTTGGCCATATGTATCAGAAACCACTAACATATAGGTCCTACTCTTTTTGACCCAGTAAAACTACTCCTGGCATTCTATACAAAGGCAATTATCCAAAAGGAGGGAAAAGGTATATGAAGATTTTATTGTAGCATTTTTGTATAATGTCTCAATATGTCCAACAATAGAGAAATTAAGTAGGTTCTAAAGAAAGAAATTCTTATATGGCCAGTAGAATGATAGTATGAAAATGTGGTACAGAATCCGATCTATTTTATTAAAAGTTCCTTCACTGGTTGGATCATTCAGGAGAATCAAATACTATAGGCTGAGTATATATCAGTGAATAAGACTAACAGTGAATAAGACTCCCTGCCCTCAGGAAGCTGACATTCCAAAAAGAAGAAAAACACAAACAGGATAAATAAGTAAAATTTATAGCATGTCAGACGGTGGCAATTGCCCAGGACAAAGATAAGACAGCCAACTCATTATAGGAAGCCCAAAATGGGCACAATTAGGGGATCCCTGGGTGGCTCAGCAGTTTAGCGCCTGCCTTTTGCCCAGGGGATGATCTTGGAGTCCCAGGATCAAATCCCACATCAGGTTCTCTGCGTGGAGCCTGCCTCTCCCTCTGCTTCTCTCTCTCTGTGTCTCTTATGAATAAATAAATAAATAAATCTTTTTAAAAATGGGCACATTAATCTATGCTTATGAATAAATTGGGGAGCTTCCATGTATGGCATATCACACAGCAATGGAAAAGCACAAGCTGCTGACCCCCAAAACAACACCTGGCAAAACCAATCCATGATGATATGAACCAGCAGTTGCTTCAGGGGTGGGAGTACTGGCCTGGGATGGGGTATGAGGGCACGTTCCCCAGGGTGGAGATGGAAGGGTTCTCTATCTTGAATGAACAGTGGTTACATAGCTATCCACAGAGCCAAAAATTTATTGAGGCATATAGTTAAGATCTGTGAACTTGGCCGTGGGGTAGTCCAAGTTAAAAAATAAAAAAAAAGGAAAAAAATAAAAAATAAAAAAAATAAAAAATAAAAATAAATAAAAATAAAAAAGGGTCGTAGGGCAGGTATATTTTTAACTGTTTGAGGAACCTCCACACAGTTTTCCAGAGTGAATATTACTCAGCTATTAGAAATGACAAATACCCACCATTTGCTTCAACGTGGATGGAACTGGAGGGTATTATGCTGAGTGAAGTAAGTCAGTCGGAGAAGGACAAACATTATATGTTCTCATTCATTTGGGGAATATAAATAATAGTGAAAGGGAAAATAAGGGAAGGTAGAAGAAATGTGTGGGAAATATCAGAAAGGGAGACAGAACGTAAAGACTGCTAACTCTGGGAAACGAACTAGGGGTGGTAGAAGGGGAGGAGGGCGGGGGGTGGGAGTGAATGGGTGACGGGCACTGGGTGTTATTCTGTATGTTAGTAAATTGAACACCAATAAAAAAAAATAAAAAATAAAAAATAAAAAATAAAAATAAAAAAATAAAAAAAATAAAATAAAATAAAATAAAATAAAAAAAATAAAAAAGGACAAGGGTGCCTGGTAGCTCGGTCGGTTAAGAGATGGGGTCCAGGTTTTGGCTTAGGTCTTGATCTCAGGGGTGGTCAGATCCAGCCCCACCTTAGGCTCCAAACTCAGCTCAGAGTCCACTTGAGTCTCTGCCTCTCCTTCTCCCTCTGCCCCTCCCCTAGCTCACACTTGCACACGTACTCTCTCTCTCTCTCATAAATAAATAATCTTTAAAAAATATAAATAAGTAAGTAAATAAATAAATAAAGTAAAAAAGGGCGGTGGGGGTAGGGGGAAAGAAGCAGAGGGAACCTGGGGCTGATAAGAGTCTTCCCTGATGAAGTAATTGCAGCTTGGCCCGGGTGGGCGGGGTCAGGGAAGGTGACTGAATACCTGAAGGAGGTGATGGGGAGGAGCCAAGCTGACTGCAGGAATGAGTCAGAGGAATGGGAAAGCCCTAAGAAAGGAATGTGAACAATCAGGTATTAACTACTGTACCTTGATTAGTACCTATTTTTGAGCTTTCTGTTCTGGGCTAGGGATGCCTTAAAAGAAAAACCGAAAAAAGAAAGAAAAAATAAAAACTGGACAAAGCATTATCTTCTTATTAATAAAATAATCACATCAATTAAGCTAAATTATCATGTGGACAAAGACAATGAAAGCAAGGCACGAGATGCAATATAATAATAGGGGTGGTAGGAGAGACAGATGGCAGAGAAAGAGAATAGAAAGAGAGACAGAGATGGAGAGAGATGTCAATAAGGTGAATTATATTTGGGGTTTTCTGAAGGCTCTTTTCCACAGCTGAATAATAACAGTAATAGCCTAGTAATTAGTATACAGCAGCTCGGTCTCTCTCTTGCCTGGGGCTGGCAGAGAAAATAACCACTTGTTCTGGAGAAGGGACCAAGGACTTAAGGAGACATTTGAAAGAAAAATCAGCCTAGAAGTCATGAATTGGAGAAAAACAGTCTGAAGCTTCTGGCAAAGTAAAGAGACCCTGGGGTCAGGAAGGAAGGTGGGGATGCTAAAAAAAAAAAAAAAAAAAAAGTGGGAAAAACAAAGTTATTTCCCACGTAGGTCCTGATGCTCAATGGGATCTTGGTAGAGTGAATTGGAAAGGCTTGACTTTATTTTTTTTTAAAGATTTTATTTATTTATTCATAGAGACACAGACTGAGAGAGAGAGAGAGGCAGAGACACAGGCAGAAGGAGAAACAGGCTCCATGCAGGGAGCCCGACCGGGACTCGATCCCAGGTCTCCAGGATCACACCCCAGGCTGCAGGCAGTGCTAAACCGCTGTGCCACTGGGGCTGCCCAGAAAGACTTGACTTTAAAACTGTCTTCACATATGATGTTCCTGATCCTTTACCACCAAAGCCATACCCTCTATGTGTGCGTTTTCCTCAGTTACCATAAATCATGGAGATGGATTTTGTTGATCCAACCACCCTCTCTTGCTGCTGTCATTTGTGGTAGAGACAATGCTACAGATCTTCCAGGTCCTACCTCCTTTTCTTCCTGGGCACATAGTGAGGAGACATGCCCGAGCTTTCTCTCAAGTTGGTTGGGGCCCTGGAACTGTAATCTGGTCAAGGACAGTGTGAGCCACTTGTAAGCCTGAGCCATAAAATATATCTGGTTCCAGGGTGCCTGGGTGGCTCAGGTGGTTAAGCGTCTGACTCTTGATTGCAGCTCAGGTCATGATCTCAGGGTCTTGAGATTGAGTCCTGGGTCAGGCTCCACACTCAGTGTGGAGCCTGCTTGGAATTATCTCTCTCATTCTCTCTCTCTCTCTCTCTCAAAAGAAAAATAATGAAAGTCTGGTCCTGCTGTCCTTCTCTTCTCTCTTTCCTTATTTGCCAGCCAAATTCAGAAGCACGACTGGTGAACTTAGATGCCCTACTGAGGAGAAGATAAAGGCACAGAACAGAAAGACCTTGGATCCCTGATTCACCACCTGGAAAAAAGCTTCCCAAAAGAATCACACGTCCTGAACAGTTGAATGAGCAAGGACATTTTTCACTGTGTTCAATCACTGAACATTCGGTGATTATTTGTTACAGCAGCTAGCATTACTTTTCCTATCTAATACACAACCCATCTTGGATAGCAAAGTGAGCAAGAAGGAAAGTTACACTGTGTTCAGCCCCTGAGTGTTCAGGATTGATTATCTGTTACAGCAGCTAGCACTGCTCATCCTGTTGAAGATACCCTTTCAGTAATGGTGTGTGTAGACAACAAGTTTTAAGGAGAGTTGACATTCTGTCTAATTCTGCTTCTAAACCTGTACATTCCTGCCCTTGAGGAAAAAGTTCCACCTTACTTTGGGACTCAGACCAACATGTAACATCTCTACCACCTCCTAGGTATCCCCATCTCTTACCCCACCCCTACCCCCTGCAAGCTGCTTCTCATCTCTGTGCCCTTGCTCTTGCACTAACCTCCATCTGGAATACCAAAGTGACATGGCGAATGATGCCTGTGTTTCAGTCTACATGGAAAGAGATGCTGTCTACTGCTGTGAGACAGACTGAGTATCTATTGGAAGCATCACACCCACGACTTTGGCCTTGGTGATACCCTTTCCTAGCCACTAGACAAACCAAGCATGGAAGCTTTTAAGACAATCCAGTTAACTGAAGCAAAGAACTGGGATTTATTTTTGACTCCTCCCTCCTCCTCATCCCACTATTTGATCAGTCACCAAGATGTGTTGATTCTACATTCAAAAACCTCCCAAATCCATCCACGCCTCCCCATCACCATTTCTTCCTTCAAATTCCAGGCCACCATCATCTTTTAGGATAAATTCTAGTTCCATGAATGTGGTCCAGAAGCCCCACACAATCTGGTCCCCGCCCTAGCCCTAGCCTCCTTTCTCTCTCATGCTATTCATTCTACTGACCCAGACTCCTTTCAATTATTTAAATGCACCATCTTCTTTCCCACCTCCAGACCTTTGAGATACTGCTGCATAGACAGAAGACCTCTTCCCTCCTCTCTGCAATTAGAAACTTTGCTCCTCACTGAGAGCCCTCCAGGTATCTGCTAGACTAGAATGCTAGCCAGCAGGGACCTGTGCAGCTCACTACTGTCTTTTCAGGGTCTAGCAAGGGGCATGACACAAAGCAGGTGGTTGGTAAGATGTTGCTGAATAAATAAATGGATGGACAGATGGAAGACTTTCTCCCTTAAGATGCTCAGTGTGAGTCTGTGTGACCAAAGGAAGCCAGAGACCACTGTCCTTTCAATAATCCTAAAACCAGAAGTTCCATGAGGCCACATTCTGCTCATCTTTGCTTTCATGGAGCTTAAACTCTCTTTGAGGGTGAATGATAATAGCAAAGGAGCAAAGACCATAAGACACAAATAAACCAGATAGGGTGAGAAGATGACACAATACATACTCGGGGAGAAGCGACATTTGAACCTGAGACCGCAGACATTTGAAATTAAAATGAAACAGGTGAGAATGCCAATTCCATGCCAAAAATCAAAGCAAGTGATCATCAGAGTGTGTTGACTGGCAGCAGTGGCTCGGATTTAAAAATAGACCCGCCACCTATTATGCACGTCCTGCCTCTGCTTCAGTAATCACTTTCCTGGGTGCCCGAGGAAATATGAACAGCCCTTAAACAGATGACAAGGGGGCCATTTTCACTCCTAATAAGAGAAAGCAATTAAAACTGCACCGAGATGCCATTTTCCCTCTACCACAAGGGCAAAGCACCAAAAGTATGGCAATGCACGCTGTTGGGCAGAGGTAGTGGTGTGAATGGAAACTGGTAGAAGCTTCGTAGAAGGCCATGTGGCAAGGTCAGTCAAAATTACCCAAGCTTGGGATCCCTGGGTGGCTCAGTGGTTTAGCACCTGTCTTCAGCCTAGGGCGTGACCCCGGGGTCCTGGGATCAAGTCCTGCATTGGGGTCCCTGCATGGAGCCTGCTTCTCCCTCTGCCTGTGTCTCTGCCTCTCTCTCTCTCTCTCTCTCTCTGTCTCCCATGAATAAATAAATAAAATCTTTTAAAAAAATTACCCAAGCTTCTCTTTTTTGACCCAGCCATCTGACAACTCCAAATGTATCCCATTGTCCATGTTGCATTTGGCACAGTTTTTCAAATGACATGGGTACAAAGTTACCCACTGAAGTTTTGTATGGGATTGACAGAACATTGGAAACAACCCATGTACCCATCAGTAGGGGATGGTTTAATAAATTATGAACCACCACATTAAGAAAATAATAATCATAGCTTAGATACATGTCACTTACTTCACACCTGGCACTATGCTAAATGGGTTCTGGGAATTCACTCATAGTAGCCATATTGAGTGCATCTTAACAACCATCTCATTTGTAGGTAAAGAAACAGAAGCCCAGAGAGGGTCAGCAACTTGCCCAAGATCACACCACTAGGGAGCAGAGAGCCAGGTCAGGGACAGTGTCTTGAGGGAGTAGGAACAGTTATGTGTATATAAAAAGAAACCCAGGAGAGCTGTTTGAAGCATGGGCAGACAAGTGGCAGGGTAGGGGAGCAGGATGCTGTCAGGTTGCTTTCAAATCACACTCAGGCCCCCAAGAAGATACTCATGGGTAGGATGGAAGAGGGAGCCTCAGTTTTTCCCTCTTTCTTAGCTACCTCTGCTCTCTCAATCATATGGGGGCAACATTGCCTCTCTAAGAATAAAGACGCTCCCACCAAACTAATGGAAAGATCTCTGAGAACATACGGTTAGGTAGGAAAAAACAAAATACTGAACTGCATGTGGAGTGTGTGCTCTTTTATGTCAGAGAGGAGAGGAAATTAAAGTAAATATATTTGCACACACTTCATGTGCTTGCATGAAATAGCTCTGGAAAGACCTGTAAGAAACCAATGAATGTTAAAGGCACAGGAGAGAGAAGTGGGGAGGGGAAAGGCCCCACTTGGGGAAGGGTAGGACAGGTAAATGTATTAACTACTAAAATGTTAGCAACTATTAGAAGTTGTCAGAGAGGCTCACAGGTACTCAGGAAAAGCATCTGTCACCTGGCAAATGACAGGACATGTGCCTCGCAGTGTGCCATAGTCCCCACCATTCCCTAATGCTGCCTGACATAGAGGCCTCATCTATAGGGGGCACTCATTCTCAGCTCCAGTGAGCTGTAGCCACACCTGAATGTGGGCTCACAGTGGCCAGACTCCCTCATTTTCCAAGAGACATGGAAAAGCCAGATTTTTCTCTAAAATCTTCCAGATTTTAAGAGTTGGCAGAGACTTCCTTTTTTTTTTTTTTGAATAGTGAAAACTGCAATCTGTACACAACCTCTGATCTAGAGAAATGCAGACTCTGTGCCGCCTTGGGAAATCTTCCAGAAACTTTTTCTTGACTGAGTGGCAGCATTTGTAGCACTTGAAGAAAGTTTAGGGCAACTATTTTATGAAACCAGAGATTCCAAGAGGCAGTAACAGATGGAGAGGCCACCATGTACAGTTGCTCAAAGCATGCACTGCACAAGTGCTTCTATCCACAGAAGAAAGAGGAAGGAGAAAATACAGTCCACTAATGGAGACCTTCACAATAGATGAACCAAGTTGGTAACATCAGAATCCCTATCAAATTCAACATCACTAAAACAACCAGATGTGACATGCCACCTGACAAGGCAACAGGAAATACCCAGCACTGTCAAAGATTCATTCTTACAAAACCAAAATCAAACCACCAAAACTGGATCTGATTGATCCTCTAGTTCAGAGATCATCGAACTATGTATGATCTCCCAGGCAAATCCAGCCATCCACCTGATTTCATAAATAAAGTTTCACTGAGACTCAGCCACACCCATTTGTTTACCTACTGTCTATGGCTGCTTTTCCAGCACAATGGCAGAGTTGAAACCATATGAACTGCAGAGACTAGAATATTTATTATCTGGACCTCTAGAGGAAAATTTCACCAACCTCTGGCTAGATAAAGGCACTGGTTCACAGGAAATATGGGGGACAGGAAAGCATGCTAAACCAACACCATGGGGGATGCGATCAGCAAAACCCAAAGTGTGGAATGGTCTCAGGACAAATGATCCAGTTCCTCCCATAAATAAGTGGCAAGAAAATAAAAGGAAGGTGGTAGAACTGGTATGGATTCCCAGAGGCTCGCAAGACATATCAGCCATCCAGAGAAATGGGAATAATGAATGGGCATTTGACAATATCAAGGAATGAGTTCTTTTCAGTAGATGTGAAAATGGCATTGTGCTAAATGCAATGGTACTTAGGGCTGGATCCTGAAGCAACAAAGAGGACATTAATGGAAAAACTGTTAAATTCTAAATAAAATCTGTGGTTTAATTAATAGTGATGTACCATGGTAATGGATCACACTAATATAAGATAATGACATTAGTGGAAACTGGATGAGGGACATCCAGGAACTCCCCATTATCTTGGCAACTTTTCTGTAAATCCAAAATACGAAGATTATTTTTAAACAATGGCATTGTCATTGTAGTTTTTAATAGACTCTTCATCTCTTAGAGATAGAGGCTGTAAGATTAACAGGTGAATGATATAATGTCTACAATTTGCTTTAAAGTAATCCAGCAAAGTACAGACAGTAGGTGGGGGGTAGAGAGGAACCAGACAGTCCACATGTTGATAATGATTAAAGTTAGGAAATGCATTCATGGAAGTCGTTTTTACAGTTCTCTCTGATTTGGTGTAAGTTTGAAATTTTTCATTATAAAAAGTTTTTTGGGGGGCGCCTGGGAGGCTCAGTAAGTTAAGCATCTGCCTTTGGCTCAGGTCATGATGGGAAGGAGCCCTGCATCAGGCTCCCTGCTCAGTGGGGACCCTGCTTCTCCCTCTGCTGCCCCCTCTACTTGTGCTCTGTGTGTGTGTGTGTGTGTGTGTGTGTGTTAAATAAATGAATAAATAAATCTTTAACATAAATAAAAAATAACGTTTTTTTTTTTAATTAAAAAGATTGGACCTACATGCCCTTAAAGATACTCCTTGGGATAGACTGTGTATGCCTGGAGCAAGGGTCCCCTGCACCTCACCTGAAGGCACTCTCCACTAGCCAGGCCACATGTTAATTTGGACAATAAGGCCCATAAAAGAATTCCCTGGGCCCATCTGCAAAGAATCTATGTCTTTTACAAGAGCTGTGGGATACTACCTTTTTTCATCACTGAGCATGAACGAGGAAGCAGGTAGCCCCAGTTACAGTGGCACCCAGCCTAAATTTACCACCTGGACCATGTGTAAGTGTACAGCATCATGCCATTAAGTGCATTCATGTTGCTTTGCAACCACGACCACCAAGCCTCTCCAGGATTTTTTTCATCTTCCCAAGCTGACACTCTATTCCCATGAAACACTAGCTTCTCATCCCCCTCCCACAGCCCCTGAGACCCACCATCTACATTTTGCCTCCATCTCACTCCTCTAGGGACCACATGGAGGTGGAATCATACAGTATTTGCCCTTTTGTGACTGGCTTGTTTCACTTGGCATAATGTCCTCAAAGTTCACCTATGTTGTGGCGTATGTCAGAATTTTCTTCCTTTTAAAGGCTGAATAACTACTCCATTATACATATATATTGCATTTCATTTACTCATCCACCCATTGACAAACACCTAGGTTGCTTCCACCTTTTGGCTCTTGTGGATAATGCTGCTATGAACATGGTATACGGATACCTCTTCAGGACCCTCCTTTCAATTCTTTCAGATCTATACCCAGAAGTGGAATTGCTGGTTCATATGGTAATTATTTCAATGACTAACTTTTGCTTCTATGCTAAATTCCTCTGCTCTATCCCTCTGCCTCCCACCCAGCATCCGCACTGTTGCCAGAGGCTGCCCTCTGCCCACTGGGTAAAGTCAAAAACTCTGATTTGACTTCTGTCTACCAGATTCCTATCTTGCCACATCCTCCTTGAACCACAAACTCTAGCCCAGAGATACGGTTGCCTATTAGAATCCCCAAGAGAAAGGAAGCTTTTAAAATTGCTACCCTCAGAGAGACCTTTTCACTTGGACTTGGGTGTGGCCCTGGCATTGGCCTCAGGCAGGCAGGCTGTTTGGAGAAGCACAGGCAGGTATCTATGCTCGCTGATTTTCCATTCCTCCAACACCTAAGTTATTCTATATCTCTCGGCCTCTGGGTACCAAGCTCCCTCCACCCTGGAACCTGGAAGCCATTTCCTTCTCTGAGCGTTTGACCCACACCAACCCACATCAAGAATCACACACTTCATAAGCTATTTTTTAATATTTTTCAATAAAATCAACTAGTCCCTCATGGTGTCCCTGGGTATCCTGGATCTTACCATGGCTTCCTCCCCTCTCTAGAATATAAGCCCTTTAAGAAGAAGCATTGTGTTGTATCTTTATCCCCCTCCTCCTCAGTCTAGAACAGTTGCTGGCAACCTGGAGCCCTTGGTCAAGAGTCATCACATTAGTACACCAAAGACATTCTTATCACTCAGAGATTCCAAGAGTTTTAGGAATAGTACAGAGGCTGAGACAAAGCCCAAATATGTTTTTACTATACCACAAGTTAATGACCTCATTCTAGTACCTGAAGGCAGCCATTCCCAAAATCTGACCTTATTTCAGCACCTGGATACAGCCATTCCTGAATATTTTTAAATTCCTTGAGTCAGTATACACACACACACACACACACACACACCTTCTATTTATTTATTTATTTATTTATTTATTTATTTATTTATTTATTTATTTATGATAGTCACAGAGAGAGAGAGGCAGAGACACAGACAGAGGGAGAAGCAGGCTCCATGCACCGGGAGCCCGGCGTGGGACTCGATCCCAGGTCTCCAGGATCGCGCCCTGGGCCAAAGGCAGGCGCTAAACCGCTCCGCCACCCAGGGATCCCCACCTTCTTGTTTTTAACCTAAGTCAGTTTGCTTTGTGTTTCTATTTCTTACAACTAAGGGAATGCTGACTGATCCCCCTGGGTTATCCCATCCATCTGGAATGCCACCCCCCATCACCACCAACCAACACATTATCAGCCTGACAAATGTTGGCTCATCATTCATACCTTGGCTCAATGCTTCCTCCACTGGGAAGGCTTCCCTGATTCCACAGAGCAAACCCAGGAGCTCCCAGTGTACTCTAAATGTGCCTCCCTGCAGCATTCATGTGACACCATGGTGACTGTTGATCTGTGTCAGCTTCAGTAGACCATTCCTCCTGGGGAGGGAGTGCTGTGGCCTTTTCATGTTTGTGTTCCCAGCACTGACCCCAGCAACATCCAGCAAAGAGCTGTTGGGTTGAATGAACGAGTAAGTGAATGATTAAATAGTAAAGTGTCGCCTTCCTCTGACAATGGATTTATTTTTTAAAAGGAGAAGGAAAACAAAAGGCTCTGCCTCTGATGGATGGCAGCAATGCGTGCATTCTCTCCTCTGATTAAATAGCAGGCAAGGTGTGTGGGAAGAGAACAGAGGGACCTCAGAGACAGGCAGATAAAGGAGTGGGTGGCTCTTGCCAGCACAGGCCTTCCTTACATCTTCTGCTGTGTGGCCAGCTCCAGCCCCCAGTGCCCACCTGCCAGGCTACACTCCCCTGGATCCCCGGAAACAATGAGAAATCATTTGTCTGAGAAAGGGGCAGGGGAAATGAGATGGGGAAAAGGGAGGAAGATGTGTCCATCTCCTTCCAGCTGGCTCCAGCCTCCACTACTGCTCCCTAAGCGGGCCAAACGCATCTTCTAATTTGGTTCATTCTTCTCTTCCCAGACGCTGGTAATGGACCCACACAGAACACTGTCAGCATTCAACCACCCTCCCTCCCTATGAGAAAGGAAGAGTGAGAAGTCAGGCAAAAAGAGAAATGCACAACGGCAGAAAGGAAGGGAAAGTCTAAAGGAGGAATAATCCCAGCAATGGCTAATAAATATAGCTTTTGCTGTGCATCAGGCACTGGACTGAAAGCTAGACATATTGTAACTCAATTCACCCTCCTCAAAGTGTTTGAGGCAGGTGGTAACATCATCCTCATTTTATGGATGAAAATGGAGAGGAAAAATATTGCAGAAGACAAAACAGGGATTTTATTTTTTTGTTTGTTTGGGGTTTTTAATTTAAAGGTTTATTTATTTATTTGAGGCAGAAGAGGGTCAGAGAGAGAGAGAGAGAGAGAGAGAATCTTGATTCTCCACTGAGCATGGAGCCCAACACAGGGCTTGATCCCAGGACCCCAAGATCATGACCTGAGCCAAAATCAAGAGCTGGACGCCCAACCGACTGAGCCGCCCAGGCATCCCAAAGCAAGGACTTTAAAAAACATTTTGAAATGAAGGTACTGATGGATCCCAAGCCCTGAAACATGGATTAGCACAGTAGGTGCTCATTAAACAATGTGGATTGAAGGTTCAGAAAAAATATTAGACCCCATAATAAAGATACCATTGTCATCCCCTATTTAGTGGAAAAGACATATCCCAAAGCAATAGGGATGTAGGATGCTAATTTTGCTTGGTATACAAATGGGCCCATCACTGCCATTAATGGGAATTATCTTGGAGGTGGGGGGAGGGAAAAGGGGTAAATTCAGTTTTTTTTTTTATGATAGTCATACAGAGAGAGAGAGAGAGGCAGAGACATAGGCAGAGGGAGAAGCAGGCTCCATGCACCTGGAGCCTGACATGGGACTCGATCCCGGGTCTCCAGGATCGCGCCCTGGGCCAAAGGCAGGCGCCAAACCGCTGCACCACCCAGGGATCCCTAAATTCAGTTTTAAAAACATTTTTAAAAACATTGAGTTTCTAAAAATAACTCATTGACTTCACAGTAAAGCATGGTTTTTTGGGGGAAAGACAGCACATATGATGCTTCTCACTGACCTTAGTGCAAGACCACCACACACAGATTTTTAACAATTTTGGACTAAGTGACTGGGGCTGAGAGTGGGGTTGGACTTTTTTGTTAAACTTGGCCTTGAAGCTAAAGAGTCTCTGGAACTTTTACACTGGAAAGGCTTAGGGGCATCAGTGGGATTGGCACTGGGCCTGGGGGTGTTGCCTTGAAGTCATGTTTGCAGAATGAAACTACTGTTTCTACTTGGTTGAATAGTTATCAAGTGTTGCATAACAAATTACCCCAAAACCTCACAACCTGAAACAAAAAAAATTATGATTTGATAGTTTCTGGCAGGGCTTAGTAGGTGTCTTTGCTTTAAGTTCTGTTGTGAGACTGCTGTCAAGATGTTATCATCCAGGGCTGTGGTCTCATCTGGAAGCTCAGCTGAGGAAAGGTCCACTTCCAAGCTCACTCAAGTGGTTGTTGGAGAATTCAGCTCCTCCCAGGCTGTTGGCTGAAAGCCACTCTCAAGTTTCTGGCTACATGGGCCTTCCACGGGACAGTGCACAACATGGTAGCTGGCTTCATCAAAGGCAGAGCACCAAGGCAGAGCAAGACAGAAGTCATGGGCTTTTTTGTAGCCTAGTGGGAAGTGGATCCTATCACTCTGCAGTATTCTAGTTGTTAGAAGAGAATCGTTAGGTCCAGCAGACACTCAAGGGCATAAAGATCAGGAGGTGGGGGCAGCCCCAGTGGCGCAGCAGTTAAGCGCCACCTGCAGCCCGGGGTGTGATCCTGGAGACCCAGGATCGAGTCCCATATCGGGCTTCCTGCAGGGAGCCTGCTTCTCCCTCTGCCTGTGTCTCTGCCTCTCTCTTCGCTCTCTCTGAATGAATAAATAAATAAATAAATTTAAAAAAAACAAAAGATCAGGAGGTGGGATCATTGGGACCATCTCAGAGGTCCCCACACTTGAATTGAGAGGCCATAGAGCTTAATGGTCAATCCCACAACCAGACTGCCTGGGTTTGAATCCCAGCTCTGCCAACTCCCACTGTGTGACCTTGAGCAAGTCACTTAGACCCTTTGAACCTGAGTTTCCTCATCTGGAAAGTGGGCATGATACTAGTACCTACACATCAAGACTGTGTAGGGATTAAAAGAGTTGATATACACAAGGCACTTGGACCAGTGTCTGGCACACAGTAAGCACAATGTAAACGCTTGCTATTGCTGTCACAAGTCACACATCAATAAAAATAGCAAAGTTTCCTAAAGATGTCTTATTCACACTTGCAACTAGGCAAATGGCAATTGTTTCTGACAAAGAATAAGAATTCAGTGGGGTTTCTGTTTATCGGAAGTTCAAGAATAGATAAACCCAACCAGGAAATTGGGATATAGTCTGGGCAGGAGCACCAAAGAAACTTGTCAGGGTGGGGGGCTGTTCTACATCTGGATGTGAGTGATGTTCAGATGGTTGTATAGCTCAGTAAAAATTCATGGTGCTAGGAACTGAAAGCAGATGCATGTTACACACCTTGCCCAGTGCATCTTACACTTAAATTTTTTTAAAAATTTTAATGCAAAAAAATTAATGACAAGAAAGCATGATGAGCTGGTAGAGAGCTGCTGTTGGAAGCAGAAGTGGTCAAAGCCCCAGGTTGAACCATGGTCCCAGCACCATGCTGGTGTCCCTGAGGAGGAAGGAGTTAGTACATCTTTGCCAGCTCCCTTTGCCATGACAACAGGAGGCCAGAGCACTTAGAGACACTGGCCTCAGCACTTTTTAATCTGAGAGCTTTGGAAAAAGGCTCTGAGTCGGGGGAGGAAGAGGAGAGCACAGAAGAACTGGCTGGCAAGATGCTGGGGTGGTGGAAAAAAATGCTTCCAAGGCAAAAAGGATTAAGAACCAGCTCTTCTGGGCTCGGGATGCATTGCCTGGCAGGCTGGAGACATTCCCACCCATTCCTGCCTCCTCTAGAGAAGAGAGGAGGCGTGATGTTTAAGCTTCACCAACAATTTCCCCCAACCACCCAAAAAAAAAAAAAAAGAAAGAAAGAAAAGAAAAAAAGAAAGAAAGAAAAAGAAAAGAAAAGAAGGAAGAGAGAAAATAGAACTTTCAACGTATTTTTTAAAACCCTCTAAAAAAATGGTTAGCCAGAAAGTGTTCCCCATAAAATTGGGTACAAATACTAGGTCAGTCTAACTGAAGAAACACATGCATATTTTTGGGCTTCATAACTGTCTGGTCAGCAGTCTTGGGTGGGGGCTGGTATCTTAGGGTCCAGATGCTTAACCCATAGATGGGTCATCTCAATAGGAAAAAAAAAAAAAGATTTCTCTGTGCTTTATCACTTTTCAAATGCTGTAATACTAAGATTTTAGGGCTGGGAACTGGATTTGCTCCTGGGAATGAACCAAAGAGGAACTTTAAAGTTAACCCAGGGAGAAAGACACAAGTGTGAACACGAGGCTGTTATCTGCATGTGAATTATGCACTTCATGAATAAAGGTCATCAAGTTCTGATAATCAGGCAATCACCTTTGTGGAAGAGACCCGCTATGTCCACCAACATCCTGGCATGAGGAAGGACTACATTTCCCATCAGCCCTTGTCATTCTGTGTGGTCATGTGATGAGTGATGCAGAAGCAGAAGTTTTAGGTGCTTGTTCTGGATCTTAAGGAAAGGGACAAGGGACATTTCTTCACATTTGGCTATACTCCTTGGTGAGCCAATGAATGGTGATACCCAGAGGATGGTATCTTGGTCCAGGTTCCCCAAAAGGAGACCCTGAGACAAGGATTCTTGTGTATGTATTTATCCGTGAAGTGACCCCAGAAAACACCAGCTGGGGAATGGGGAGGTGAGATAGAGTAGAGGAGGCAGCCAGTGGCTACCATAGACACCTAGGAGTCAATCCTACTGGAGGGTTCTGGAAGGCAGCAGAGGACACCCACACACCTCAGAGCTGTCCTGCTCAAGGGTATTTGTCAGCCATCCCTTGGCAGCCATTGGTTGGGACTGCTCCCTGGAGGGAGTAATCTCCCCAACACTTCAGTCTTGCCTTGTTTGTACACACAGTGAACTCTGGCTGCCAGCAAAGGCTCTTAGGCTGAGAGGTGCAGGTGCTGTGTGTTGAGAATGGGGCAGGCAGGTCCAGAAACATTAAATGCCAGAGGAGCTGTGTGTGGAACAGAGCAGTGTCTGCAGCAATGGCAGAGCCACAGGACAGAAGGAACCCCAAGAAACGCCTGGAACAGAGCCACCTGTCACTATAACAAACAAGACTTTAACAAATGAAAGAAATAAACTCCTACCCTCGTTAAGACATTGAATTTGCATTGGGCCTCTTGTTAGAGCAGCCTAGCCTTCCCCTAATGAATATATCCACCTTCTTTCTTTCCCCAGAGCTCGGGAGCTACAGCGCCAGAGATAAGAGCACCTGTGGTCTCCATCCATTACCTCCGTGAATATTCACAGAGATCCTATTCCAGATGCTACTGGCGTTCCACCCACAATATGCCCCATTTCGAGGGGGGAGGACAGCCAGAAGTACTGGGGTGTTAACTTCCTCGGAAGCAATTAATATCCTCAACTGATGAGAACCCAGCCCCCTGTCCACGCTGTGGGGTGACTCTGAAAACCGTGCTCTCTGCTGCCTCCCAGAGGCCTCTGATGGAACTGAGCCCCACTTTCCCACCGTGATAGTCTACCGTTAACTACCCGCCTTCCCTCCCTCCCCTCCCTCCTGGTTTCTCCTGAACCACCTACCAAATATCTATTTGCCCTTGAATTCTTATCCTATCCCAGGATCTGCCTCAGAGCCCCCAGACCAAGACTTGGACTATGATCACTTCCAACGGACAGACCAGGAAACAGAAGTCATCCCAGGTGACATAGCAAGGAGACAGGGGTCTGAGACCCAAATCCATACGTGCTGAGTGCACGTTCCCACCCTGTCCAATAAGCTTCACTCTTCCACCGGGGAGTCCTTGCAACAAAACAGCCTTATGGGGAAAACCAGCCGCACCACCTTTTCCCCCCAAACCTTGTTACTCTCCGGGCTTTACATTTCAACTCAACAAATGTTTATGAGCACCCATGGTATGCCATGCACGCAATGAGGCCACAGAGATAACCAATTAGTGCCCCCCCCCACCATAGCTCTGCCTTCAGCTCAGATCATGGTCCCAGGGTTATGGGATTAAGCCCTGAGTCAGGCTCCCTGCTCAGAGGGGAGTCTGCTTCTCCTTCTCCCTCTCTCCCACTTGTGTGCTCTCCCTCTCTCTCTCTCTCTCTCTCTCTTTCAAATAAATAAATAAATAAAATCTTTCTTTAAAAAATAAATAAATAAAAGAAGAAACTCCAAACCAACCAGGAGTTACAATCATAGCTGCCCTGAGCTATTCAAATTGTGAAATGTTTCTATTCCAGTTAATAAATAACCCCTATTGGGACACCTGGGTGGCTCAGCGGTTGAGCATCTGCCTTTGACCCAGGCCGTGATCCTGGAGTTCTGAGATCGAGTCCGCGTCGGGCTCCCTGCATGGAGCCTGCTTCTCCCTCTGCCTGTGTCTCTCTACCTCTCTCTCTCTGTGTCTCTCATGAATAAATAAATAAAATCTTCTAAAACTAATAAATAAATAAATAACCACTATCCCCAGCCTCCCCAAGGGCCTCCCATCTGTTGTCCAGGGGCTTCCTCCAAGTCGCCGTGGACCTCCCCTTGAGCCAGCATTTCAAGGAGGGCAGCAGGGCACCTAAAGGAATCCCAGGGCCATACCCCCAGGGTCCCCTAACTAATTGTCGCCCAGGCTGGCTCTGATTACCATGCAGGTTGAGTCCTCAGATGGGGCACCAAAGCAGATGTGATCAGCTTTACCTGAGCTGGGCAGGTAAGGTCCACACTGAGTTGTGTTTCATTTTGTTGAACCCAGAAAGCAATAGCCTATGAAGGGTATGGGATTCTTTAATGGTTGGGCAACCTTTTCATATTCTACAAACCACTGAACTATACATTGTAAAGGGGTGAGTTCTATGGGATGTGAATTGTATCTCCAAAAAACTCTTATTTAAAAGAAAGGGGTGGGGGAGACAAACCTAGGGCCTAAATCCTGTTTCCTAACACTTCTGGCATCAGTCTCAGAACAAAGGTGAGGAGAGGAAGGCACTCACTTTGGGCACGGAATTTAACAGCTGCCCTGCCAGGCTTCAGCCAGCTAGGACTTGCCACAACACAATGCCCAAACTAAGAGACATCAACACCCAACTTTGGAGGCCAGAAGTCCGAGATTAGGGTGTCAGCAGGGCCGGGCTCCCTCTGAAAACCACAAGGAAGGCTCTGTTTCAGGCCTCCCTCCTACCTCCTGATAGTTCTCTGGCTCGTGGCAACATAACTCAATCTTGATGCGGAGTTCTCCCTGAGTGCACATGTCTCTGTGTCCACATTCTCCCTTTTCCTAAGGACACCAGTTACACTGGAGCAGGGCCCACCCTATTCTGGTCAGCCTCATCATCACTAATCACACCTGCTGACAACCCTGTTCCAAACAAGGGCACATTCTCAGGAGCTGGGAGTTAGGCCTCGGACACTGGGGCTTAAGGGGGTGACACAATTCAACCCATAACACACGCCAAGCCATACAGGACCCTGAAGCCAAGGGAGTAATCAGAAATACTGATCTTGCCCCTATTTAAAATTTTGGTGTTTTGCACATCACAGCCATTCACATTGACTTTTCATTTTTTTAATATTGCATTAAAATAATTACCTTGACGACTGGGTTTTTTGGTGCCCCTTAAATGTTGCACCTGAAGCAAATGCCTCACTCACCTCACCCCAACCAGGGCTTGTCTGGCAACCTCCATGATGTCAGGTTTGCTGCCAGCGGTTCCCCAACCACATCTGCAAATTCTCTGTCTGCCCTCCAGTGGGCTTAGTCAGACCTAAGAGATTAAGGGAGCTAGGCCCTTTCTTATCTGCGCAGGCTGCCATCCTGGGCTCACTTCCCCCTTTACTGAGGCTGTCCAACTGTCCACCCAGGAGATGTTGTCTTGTCTTGTGAGCAAAGCAGGTGGTGGCAAACTCAACGCTTTCTCCGACATCTCTCAAGTTGACTCCTCAGCAAATCCGGCTCCGCCTTATTCCTCTACTTCCTGGGTCCTTCCTGTTTGTGAAAAAGCCCTTCCACTTCTGAAGCAAGCCTTCGTGCTTGACCAGTAATACGGGGAAGCATGACATCAGGTGTCTTGAGGTGCAGTGCTTCGGTGGCATTTACTTTGACCACTTCAGAACACACAGAAGTCCTCGGGGCACAACCACCTGTGT